>NC_133178.1:66640000-66855000 GCF_049306965.1 Danio rerio
GGTTGGAGGTGTAAAAAGCTGTTTGCACATTAGCAGATCCCAGCTCAAGGTCACCACTCTTGTGTTTGACCAGAGGATGTGAGATTCGCTCGGCATCACTTTCACGTTAATCCCTCGGAAGAAAAAAATACACATGAGATGCGGTCCTGAGAAAGCATTCGGAGATATCGTTTAAATCAGTCAAATTTCTGCAAGACTTGTCTGATAATGCAATTTTCACTGTCACACTTGATGAAAATGAATATGATTAGTAAATTATTATATATTATTATTATGTAAATTAGTCACATTTCTGAAACAAGACTTCTCTGATGTTGTGAAATATACTGTCTTGTTTAAAGGAACCATGTGACTTACCCTTTAACCCTTTACCCTTGTGCACTGTTCAGATGTGCTACCCTTTAGTTCGGGATGAAAACTTCCACTGAATTAAACTGCTGTAAAAATGCATCAGATTAATATTTACATTTTTTTTTTGTTGGGCACAAATCTGTTAATCAGCCTCAGCACTGATCAAAACTACTGGATTATTTAGTAAATTGCAGGATTTTAACTCTTTAATTGGTAAATTCATAAATGATGTCACCGATTTGGTGGAAAAAACACATATAAAATGACGTATTGTCAATATAAGTAGTTGTGCTGTCAATTGATTAAAAAATGAACTTCCTTTTTTCCAATTAATTGCGATTAATCACATATAAAAGACTGAAGATTTTAATTTTGGCTATTCAAATGTAAAATGAACCTAAACACATTGTACGATGGGTAAATGTACATGTAGCTGGTGAGATATCACTTTAAACAGGTAATTTTGGAAGATTATTTGACTTGTTTTTAATCTGCGTCGACTTAAATAATTAATAAATGTTTCATTTATGCATAATTAGATGGTTATTTTTGTATTGTAGGGTGAGTAAATGTACATTTTAGGGGTGAAATATTATTATAAAGAGGTTCTTTTGGACAATTATTTGACTTGTTTCTAATCAATAGCTTCTAAAATAACTCATTTATATCTCATATGGACATTTAGATGGATTTATTATTTTTGCATTGCAGGATGAGTACATTTACAAATTATTTACAATTTTTTTTGGAAGATCATTTGACTTATTTTTAATCTGCATCATCTTAAATAATTTATTTATTTCTTATATGGCTTGTTTCTAATCTGTATCTTAAATAATCCTAAATATTTCATTAATTTCTCATATGTCTATATTTAGACGGTTATTTTTACATTATAGGGTCAGTAAATGTACATTTTGTCTGGAGAAATATTATAAAGAGGTTCTTTTGGAAGATCATTTGACTTATTTTTAATCTGCATCATCTTAAATAATTTATTTATTTCTTATATGGCTTGTTTCTAATCTGTATCTTAAATAATCCTAAATAATTCATTTATATCTCACATATGTATATTTAGATGGTTATTTTTGCATTATAGGGTCAGTAAATGTACATTTTGGTGGTGCAATATCACTATAAACAGGTGATTTTGCTTCATGCACTTCTCTGTTGCTTTGTTTTCAGAGGTGAACCCAACTGTGCATTGGTTCATTGTTTTTTTTTAGTTTTCTCTCTGAGATTTGAGCCAGCAGGACAATGGTCAATAACCATCACATTGAGCATCTTAGCCATCTGCTGCCCAGATCAAGGTAATGCTCCACTTTTCCCAAAGTTAAACCTTTTTCTCTCAGAAATATAGCTAGTGGAAGATACAGTCAGCAGATACATTCTGCTTAGAAACACACAGTAATCAGCCAAACAATTTTACATAAACTAGTTTACTGTGCTCCCCACACTAGCAAATTATTTAGCTTGTTTGAATGAAAAACTCACTTAATTTTGACATATAATTTAAAAAAGTAGTCAACATTTTTGCTCGTCTAGAAATGCTTCTTGATTACATTTATTTATTTATTTATTTTTAAATATTTGGACTAGAAACAAGACAAAAACTCTAAGTAAATAAAGCATTTTTACAGGGATATACTGCAAAAATCCTTCATTTTGTAAGAAAAAAAATAGTATATCTAATTTAGCTTTCAATGACATGACAAAAGGTTTTCATTTATTAATAAGTAGCATATAATAAGAAGAAGCTATATATATATATATATATACGACGGTTTAGGGGTGGGGTTGGGTGCCACGCCTCCTTTTTAAAATCATACAATTTCGTACAACTGAATTCGTACAAATTAGCCACTAAACTGACAAAACGTAAAATACTTCTCGTGAGATCAGCGGCGCTCTCAGTATGGGACCGTCGGAAAAGGGCTCCTTTTTTCGTTTTTTTGTCATTCCCACTTCATAATTATCCATTAGGCAAAGATAAACATGGCGGTTTGTTCGTGATTCAGGTTGCTAACACACTTTTTTTCTCCTGTGTATTGACGGCTTCTCTTTTTTTTTCACTCTTCACTCTCGCGCTTGTCCTTTTCTTTCTGAATGGATCAGATGATGAGGACACTTCAATAATCACGCACACATCATTATCATTAGCTCAAGAAGTTCATTATATCAAATATAGGCGCGATCGCGAGCTCCCGGAAGAAAGCGAATAGCGCTAGCACTTTTAGACGGGCTCGTAAAACAACAACAGCACACGGCAGATTTTTCTTATTGGCTTTGTGTCTGTTCATCAAGACGGCGACAAAGTTTGTTTGAGCTCGGGTCATCCATGGCTTGTTATTATATGAATATAGTATTTCCATGTAATCTCTCGGCTGTGTATTTAAAATAGCATGGCGGTTCCTTTGTTTTCATTCTGTCTAGCTCCACGAGTTTGTGACATGTCTCTGTAACCAATCCAGCCTGATCTCTCGAGAAAACGTAAGTATTTTACGTTTTGCCAGTTTAGTGGCTAATTCGTACGAATTTGTACAAGTTCAGTCATACGAAAATATTGGATTTCAAAAAGGAGGCGTGGCACCTAACCCCACCCCTAAACCCAACCCTCATTGGGGGATGAGCAAATCGTACTAAATTGTACGAACTAGATCGTACAAATTCATACGAATTAGCCACTAAATGAAAAAGTTACGTATTGCCGTGAGATTGTGTTGAACCAATCAGCATTCAGCTGCACGTGTAGCTCCACCTTTTGGTAACCTTCCTCCTGTTTGGTACTCTTTCGAAAGGGTGCCAAAAAAGTGGTACGGAACGGGTTTGGTACGCTTTTTGACAGTGGAAGCGGCAATTAAAGCGTACCAAACCATTCATTAGATATTTGGACTAGAAAAAAGACAAAAATAAGTAAGAAACGCATTTTTGCAGTTATGTCGCATGTAAATATCAAACCGCACATTTTGCACAGAAATGGCAACCCTGAAACGGAGGCACGTCGAAACTTATTAAGCACATCAAATCTTTCTTTTTTTCCCCAAAGCACTTTAGAAGTATGAATACCGACCCAAACTCATTGGGTAATAATATCTGCGGTGACATTCAGGAAAATGACTTCACGTCTCACACATTTAGCAACACTTAAAAATGAATGTCCAGCGAGCTACACTAAAAGCACATTCAGTTTGCTCTGAAAGTCGAATCTGGCAGCGTGTCATTACATGGACTGCAGCGAATGCCCAGGCACTTCACAAATAAATACAACGTCTGGAGAGTGGCGCTAAAAGGTTAATGCTCTTTCGCCGCATTTAAGAATAAAAATAACCCAGCACCTACACTGAATCTGACCCCAAATCTAACCGACGGGTATTTAACAAAAGCAGACGCGAGATAAAAGACATTTGCTGTAGGGACGATACCATTTTATCTCAACACTATGAGTGCATCCATTCATTTCCCTTTAAATTAGTCCCTTATTTATCAGTGGTCACCACAGCGGAATGAACCGCCAACTATTCCAGCACATGTATAATGCAACACTCACACACTAGGGAAAGTTTAGTTCAGCAATTCCCCTATAGCGCATGTGTTGGGGAAACAGGTGCACCCAGAGGAAACCCACACCAACACTTGGAGAACATGCAAACTCCACACAGATACGCCAACTGAGCCAGCTGGTGTTTTATTAGAAAAGCAACCAAAGACTCAGGGTGATTATATGGTGGTCGGGAAGGAGTGAGGTGGAGACCGGACATCTGTGTCTGCATTCGTTTACATCCATAAGTGTGTGTGCTGATTGCGCCCGATCTGATTTACCTGCGGGATGCAGTGCCACCGTCCCATCTGCTGCTCACATCTGGAGCTCACTTGGACGCATCCCAAACACAGCAATGACAGGAGGCAAGAACCAGTTTAGAGAGGGCACCGCAGATTAGCCGAGTGTCAGGAAATCACCTTAAAGTAAGACAGAAAACGGGAAGAATACAAAGCAAGCTTCATACACAGCTGAGGGCGGAATTATTCTAGTATTCTAGTCAGACCCTGCTGAAAAATCCAGCTTAAACCAGCCTAGGCTGCTTGGCTGGTTTTAGCTAGACGACCAGGCTGGTTTTAGAATGGTTTTGGCCATTTCCAGGCTGGTTTCCAGCCATTTCCAGTCTGGTCTTAGCTGGTCAGGCTGGAAAATGACGAGCTAAATCCAGCTAAAACCAACTTGACAAGCCTGGTTTAACCTGGACATAGCTGGTTTTAGCTGGGCTCCCTGCCTGGCCAGCTAAGACAACAAGAAATGGCTAGAAACAAGACAACAACTAACAAAAACTGAGTGCGTGTGAGTGCAGTGTTTTTGCAGTGAAGGAGTGAACATGACCACACTTCTCTTTCTTTTTCAGGTGTTGTTGAAGGGTTTACCGGTGAGTGAAGCTAAAGCCTAGTTCACACTACAGGATTTTAAACATCAGCAGATCGCTGTGCCGTTCACACTACATGACTTGACTTTGTGTCTTTTAATCTCTGTGGTGTTCACACTACGCAACACTCTGTGAACGATCCACAAGAGGGGGGGTCACACACTACATGATCTGACAACAACTCATTCCCCATCAGCTCATTCAAGCTACCAAACCACAGCCAATGAAAATTTGAGGGAGGAGTCGTCAGAAAAAAGCTGAACACTATTGGCTGCTTGTGTGCTGATGACATCACTGACAGCGTCTCAAGCTTTGGAGAAGCATTTAAAAACATCGTCAAATCAGCTGATTTTTGAGCGGATTAATCACTCATCTGCAAGGTTCCAGGGGATAGATACACAAAGAGTTTTTAATTTTTGTAATTTTATAACTCTTTGAAATAAAACTAACATATTTATAACACCCTGCCGCTTTCTAACTATCAGTGTATTTCTTTCTGACATTGTCATTTTTTTTTATTACAAAACAGTAAAGAACTGAGCATTTCTGCCTTAAATTACCATATTGGTCAATATGACTGCATGCATGTCTGATACTTTTCACTGTGACTTTAAATATGTGTGCATTTTCTTGCCTGGCAAGTTCTTGCTAACATAAACAAAACTTTCTGATGGCAAAAACATCAATTTACTTCAGATATCTTTCAAAACAGCATATTCTGTGCTGTGAAATAGCTCCTGTTTGAAAGTGAAAATGAAAGCCAAGACCTTTAAGTGTTTTAGTATCTTAACTACATATTTATAGGCTGTATTACCAAAACAATATTATATTTTTAGGGTAATGGTGTCATTAAATATGATGCCAGACATTCAAAGCTTAATTTTAATATCTCAATAATAGCTTTGAAAGTAAATATGTTGTGACAGTATGGCGTTTATATGAGAACGGTCAGAATGAGCAGTATGGTAATTCTAATAGTTACAGAATTCTAGTTCCACTGTTAATATATCCTACTCTCATGTCTGTGCTAACGCAGAATGAAGCGAGTGCACCGATGCCCATTCTGACCAATCACAGATGTTTCTGCTGAGCTCCTGAACACACAGGCACTCAACTCATGCTGATCGGCTCTCTCATTGGCTGTAGCTCGTCACTACATCTGACCACACGTGGGGTTGAGTCGGCCGACTGCTCTGGAATATTTAGCATGCTGAATGTTGGATTTCCGTCTGCGAGGTGTCGGCGACGCGTCAGCGAGCCTCGTTGATGCGTTGTTCAGTAGTTCACACATAAAGAGCGGCGAGCGCCGAGCACCCGCAGATTTGTTCCCGATCACAGCCCGATCTGTCGACAAGCTCGTTAACTTCCAAATCGGGCTCAAATCAGGCTTAAAATCCTCTAGTGTGAACTAGGCATAACTGACACGCTGCTAGTTAACAGACAGATGATGAACTCTGAAACTGCTTCAATCCCTTCATTCTGATGCGTTTGCTTGTGTGAGACCAGCGCAGAGATGTTGCATCGGGGAGTGTTTTCCAATGCTAGCTGAAGGGGGATTAGTGTAGGATTAAAGAACTAAATCAAAGTAGTTTTGCAGTGAGAAAGAAGACAAGGGGAATAAGTGTACTGGGAACAGCAGTAGAGACATTGCTTTGGTTTGTGAAGCACATGCATATTGAACAAGAACAGAAGAGTTGGTCTGCATATGTTCCCACCAAGACTTTCTTGGCTAACCCGAATAATCCTGCAGTGGATCACGAGACTGCACTGTTTGAATCACATTAGGGTTTTTGAGTCTGGACTGGATAAATGGTTGGTGCGGCGCTTAAAAATGTCAACTAGCCAATAACTCGTCACACTAATGAGAATGTTAAACATCATTACAGACAAGGTCATAAAATGAGAACAAAAAGCAGATTAGCGATAGCTCTTGTGTATTTTATACACTGCTTTTCTTATTTAAAGGGTCACGCAACACCAGAACACATGTGTTGAGCTGTTGACAGTCGTATATGTGTCCCACACTGCTATAAACACTATTAGGACACCTATATCTCACTAAAAAGTGTAAATTGGTTGTTTTTGCGTTATTTCAAGCAAATTCGTACATCCGGTTTGAAACGAATTTTTGAAGCTGCGTCACGGTCATGACATGATAGCGTGTATTCCAGCGTGCAGACTGAACGTCTGTGCCAGAGTGTGTCTTATTACGTCTTACAGTGTGCTGCATTAATGCATGAGTAAAGCTTGGTTCAAACCAATCAGCGCGCTCTATTGTGCAACTTCATTAATATTCATTACTGTCACAGTGTTTAGAAGACAGAGACGCCACGTTGTGTTGGCAAAACAAGCGTGAAGTGTTGCTTTTATAGTTTGCTGCAGTGAAGTTTTGTTTTCATTTTCTCTCTGTGAGAGCTCAGCTGGAGTCACGTGTGGATTAACAGTGTACGCGACGCTCGACAACAATAACTTACGTGTCTAAGGAGGATTATTGTTTACCTGAGAGCTGTTCTCATCTGCAAACGCTGAGATCTGGATTCGCTGCTCGTCTCCTCTTAATAAAGACGCGGCTCTAGTTGCTGGTGATTGTCCTGTCTCTACAGAATTGGTAAGTGAGTGACCAGTGCTCTTTGTTTATTCAGTTTGTTCGTATCGAACTAAGTTAACTATTGCACCGAGTGTAAACATGTTAGCACCACAACCAAACTATAACCTCGTGTAGGATTTTTACCGCATTTTGTGACCGGAATAACACACGCAGCTTTCTGACGCTACCTGTGCATCTAAGTTTCCGGGAAATGCTGAGGGTTTTTTCTCTCATTCGCCGTGCGGTATCAAACATTGCATGAAAAATACACGCTTAGAGCAGTTCCTCGAATCAAATATCTTGTTTGTCGCGAGGGACATGAATGAATTCCCTGAATGAAAGAGCCGAACTGCAGTTAAAGTCCAACATTTAATCATTTGGCAAATAATTCGACTACAGATGTCCATGTAAACTCGCGCATGCCCAAATAGACACTCCCACATCATGCCTCTTTTCTTCGTCTGACACTCCCCCCTAAACAGAGCTGGACACGCCCACTTTTCTGACTTTTTCCAAAGTAGAGGTGTGAAAACACCCTGCTGAAACGAGGGGGTTTCATGGCCCTTTAAGGGTTTTTGTCTTTTGTCTAAATTAATGAGTCAAAATTAAGTGAGTTTTAGATTTAAAAAGCAAAATAAGCATTCACTTACTCATTACTTCAGAGATCACCACAGTGGAATGAACCATCAAATATTCCAGCATATGTTTTAAGCTGCCCTTCCAGCTGCAACCCAATATTGGCAAACACCCAAACACACACTCATACACAGCCAATTTAGTTGATCAGTTCCCCTATAGCGCATGTGTTTGGACTGTGGGGGAAACCGGAGCAGCCGGAGGAAACCCACGCCAACACGGGGAGAACATGCAAACTCCACACAGAAACGCCAAATGACCCCGCCGGGACTCAAACCAGTGACCATCTTGCAGTGAGGCCACAGTGCTAACCACTGAGCCACCGAGCCGCCCAGCAAAATAATCTTGTTCATGTTTTGATGTAGTTGTTGTGGAGCTTATTCAGCCTTCCTACAACCATAAATGAGCCACACACACATTTTGTTACAAAGTTTGCTGTACACACACACACACACACACACACACACACACACAAACGTTTAATTTTACACTGTTTTTGCACATCTACTCACAGCAAATGTGACAGGATACAAGTAAATATACACTGCTGTATGGAAATCTATTATGCTACTGTACAAAATATACCTAATTAAATGTCAATAAAGCGGGACTCGTTTATCAACCCAGGATACATACCTCTATATATATTTCTGGAGAGCACTAAATATGTCCCCGAAGCTACATTTTTATTTATTTTTTTGCAGTTTTTGTTTTTGTGAATCCACCAGTACGCTTTTATAGATCTCTAGCTTCTCTCGAGCGTGCCATGTTTTCACGTAAATCCACCAGAGACCGATGTCGACTGACTGATCAACGGACTCAGTGATCTTTACCTTCCCTAAACCCAATTGACAGCGTTTTTAAAAGCAATCCAGAAAAAAAGGCCCTTGTCTGATTTTTACCAAGTTTTTACCCTGTTCTCACCCAGTTTTTTACTTATTTATTTCATTTGTTGGCTTTTGTTTTACCTGCTTTCTGGGACCGTTCTTTGTCAGACTCTAACGCCTAACGTGAGCAGCGCGTGTGTTTTCGGCGTCCATGTTAACAGATTAGAGCTTTCATACCGCACACAGCAGCAGCGCGTCAGAGCGAGGCGTGAGCGTCGCCGAAGCAGCAGTGCAGCGATAGTTTCGGCGCTGGGTCTATTTTTAATGCGCTGCTCACGCTTAATTAAAGTGCATTGATAATGACCAAAACACATTGAATGACAGTAAAAAGTAGCCATTTTACCCAATAAATGCGTTAATAATGTCAAATGGTTTATATATAGTCAATCAAATGAACTTAAAATGATTAAAAACGGCAACAAACATTTATTTAGGCCCGAACTACAAAACTAAATGTAAAACAATTTTAGTATCAGTTTTGCTTAAGTTGCACGCTAGTGTTGCAGGAGAGGGGAAATAGAATATTTACGGGATTTGTAGTCCATAGCGAAGTGTATTGTGGGTAGTGTAGTTCGACACGCATGCTGGATGATGTGAGCTCGCTGTGTTCTGTACAGCTGAGCAGATTAAGGAAGTTTTAATCGGCTTTGTTTTATGTTCACTCCAGTTATTCCTACCGGGAGCTGTCTGCACTGTGAATCTGACAACACGAAAATAAGTAAAAGAATGGCATGCATTGGTTACTTTCGTCCGTCTCATCCTCTGCACGAGCATGAATTAACGAGCTGTTATTCTGCCGCTGGACATTACTGAAGCGGAGAAAGCAACACTAGTTTGATCATGTATAAATATCATTATAACTATGTTGCATAAATATGATTATAACTAGGTCTACAGCAACCTGATAATCAACAACACATGACATGATATCACAGGCGATTGTCTTCTGACTGTAGATACTTCTCATATAAGTTAGCTTGAGAAGCATACAGCACTATTTGAAAACAAAAACTAAGGAGTAAGAAAAGCATGTATATGCCGTGCATTCGTGTAATTGTCGACAGAAGTCCTTAGTCCCAGAAGTAGTAGTGTTTGAAACAGCCCGGGAGCTCTTGTTTGGTCCTAATCTGCATGTCGGAATCATTTACTCGATGTTCTGGACTGTCCGAAGCAGTTGAAGACCAATCAGAATAAGCTGAAAGTGGCATTTACATTAGCAGGACTCATATTACTGCTCTCAGCAGCCCAAAGCAGTGTTGCAGACCAAACTTTTCGCCATGAGAAACTTGGGCTGGTTTTCCCAAGGCACTCTGTAGTATTTGCTAGCATCATTCGAGGGCACCTAAGGCATGGCTGGGTCTATATTGGTGCCCTCATTCTTTCACGGCCGGCGATCCCTAAGAAGGGAGCCTACCGAAAGAGCGATATGTAAAGGGGAGCCGTCTTGATTAATTGAGACAAGAGTTGACTTACCGCAAGTCATTAAGTCGCCACTGGGCTGAGTGTGTGTCACTTCTCGTTTCGTTCACTGACAAAACACACAGGCTGCCATCGTATCTCTGCATCTCTCGAGTTTTACACTGCCAAAAAAATGCAGTGCTTTCATTAGTTGGATTGTTTCTAGTCCAAATATCTAAAAGTTCTTACATCAAGAAGCCTTTCTTTAAACAAGACGAAAAATAAAGTCAAAATTAAGTGAGTTTTTCCTTAAAACAACCTATATCTGCTGATGGGGTATGCAAATATTGCATATTAGTACTCCTATTTGTCAGCTCTAATAGTTGGTGTGTGTGTGTGTGTGTGTGTGTGTGTGTGTTCATTTTCTGAAGCTGTTTGAACAGAAGTGTGTGTGGTATATATGTCACCGTTTCACTACTAAAGGCATGCCAAAATGCTGGAGTTATCAAAAACATACATGTATTTATTAACAACACTTACTACAGGCCCTGGAACATAGACACGCAGGACCCTACTGAAAAAACAGCTTAAACCAGACTAGGCTGGTTGGCTTGTTTTAGCTGGTCGATCAGGCTGGTTTAAGAGGGGTTTTGGCCATTTCCAGGCTGGTTTCCAGCCATTTCCAGCCTGGTCTTAGCTGGTCAGGCTGGGAGATGACCAGCTAAAACCAGCTTGACCAGCCTAACCAAAACCAGCCATGTCCAGCTTAAACCAGGCTGGTCAAGCTGGTTTTACCCGAATTTAGCTGGTCACTTTCTAGCCTGACCAGCTAAGACCAGGCTGGAAATTACTGGAAACCAGCCTAGAAATGGCCAAAACCCCTCTAATACAAGATAGTCGACCAGTTAAAACCAGCCAACCAGCCTAGGCTGGTTTAAGATGGATTTTTCAGCAGGGGAATCACAAGATGCTGACAATACAATACCACCCTGCTGAAAAATCCAGCTTAAACCAGCCTAGGCTGGTTGGCTGGTTTTAGCTGGTTGACCAGGCTGGTTTTAGAGGGGTTTTGGCCACTTCCAGGCTGGTTTCCAGCCTGGTCTTAGCTGGTCAGGCTGGGAGATGACCAGCTAAAACCAGCTTGACCAGCCTAGCCAGGCTGGGAGCCCAGCCAAAACCAGCTATGTCGAGCTTAAACCAGGATGGTCAAGCTGGTTTTAGATGGTTTTAACGGGTCACTTTCCAGCCAGACCAGTTAAGACCAGGCTGGAAGTGGCCAAAACCCCTCTAAAACCAGGCTGGTCGACCAGCTAAAACCAGCCAACCAGCCTAGGCTGGATTTAGCTGGATTTTTCAGCAGGGCAGATGAAGGACTGAACAGTGAGGTATAGATACACAAGACCCAATCAACTGAATACAAACAGGAACTAATGATCATGAAGAAATGGCGGGAAACAGAACAAAGCCCTACTGAAAAATCCAACTTAAACTAGCCTAGGCTGGTTGGCTGGTTTTAGATGGGTTTTGGCCACTTCCAGGCTGGTTTCCAGCTATTTCCAGCCTGGTCTTAGCTGGTCAGGCTGGGAGATGACCAGTTAAAACCAGCTTGACCAGTCTAGCCAAGCTGGTGGTCCAGCCAAAACCAGCTATATCCAGCTTAAACCAGGATAGTCAAGCTGGTTTTAGCTGGATTTAGCTGGTCATTTTCCAGCCTGACCAGCTAAGACCAGGCTGGAAATTACTGGAAACCAGCCTGGAAATGGCCAAAACCCATTTAAAACCAGCCTGATCAACCAGGTAATACCAACCAACCATTTTAGGCTGGTTTAAGCTGGGTTTTTTAAGCAGGGTTAAGCTAATAATATTGTAGATCATGTTTAATTCCCAAGATGCTGACAATACAATACCAGATGAAGGACTGAACAGTGAGGTATAGATACACAAGACCCAATCAACTGAATACAAACAGGAACTAATGATCATCAAGAAAGGGCGGGAAATAGAACAAAGGGGTCACATGATACAAACAGAAAGCACAAGACACATAGGGAAGTTTACATGACAAACAGAGCACACCTCTCGTGACTTACACCTTACATCAGGCATGTCCAAACCTGGTTCTGGAGGTCCGGAGTCCTGCAAAGTTTAGTTCCAGCACCAATCAGACACGCCTGGGCTAGCTAATCAAGCTCTCACTAGACTTTCTAGAAACATCCTTGCAGGTGTGTTGAGGCAAGTTGGAGCTAAAATCTGCAGGACAGGGCCGACTTTGGACACCCCTGCCTTACATACATATACAGCAGCTTTGTGTACTTAAATGGTCCAGCCAGAAAGCTCTTGACCTGTGAGTAAGGGCACAGACTGTCTGAGCAGAGGCACTTCCTCTAAAAATACAAATAATCATAAAAAATACATTCTGCACTACCTTTCTCCATGAATGAGTGTGTTTGTGTGTGTGTGTCCATAAGGACGTCCCTTGTGTCCGTCTCCCTGTATTAGCCCTGAGTGCACTCGACAGCTGACCTCAGTGTGGACTTCCAGACACTGTAAAGTCACCTGAACTTTCTCTTTGGAAATGCATTCAAATCTCTCTCACTATTGTTTTGGATCCGCTCTGTGTCTGTGTGTTGTGATGACGGTACACAGCGAGTGCTCAGTCAATTTATTCCATCTGGAAAGTCTTCAGTCAACCAGTCTACAGTCAGAGTCTGCTGTTATACAGTGTTATCCATTTTCTTGTCGGCTTAGTCCCTTTATAAATCCAGGGTCGCCACAGTGGAATGAACCGCCAACTTATCCAGCACGTTTTTACACAGCGGAGGCCCTTCCAGCCGCAACCCATCTCTGGAAAACATCCATACACACTCATTGACACTCATACACTACGGACAATTTAGCCTACCCAATTCCCCTATAGCGCATGTGTTTGGACTGTGGGGGAAAGCTAGGCTGGTTTTAGCTGGTCGACCAACCTGGTTTTAGAGGGGTTTTGGCCACTTCCAGGCTGGTTTTCAGCCAATTCCAGCCAGGTTTAGCTGGACAGGCTGGAAAATGACCAGCCAAATCCAGCTACAACCAGGCTGTACTCCCAGCTTGGCTTGGCTGGTCAAGCTGGTTTTAGCTGGTCATTTCCCAGCCTGACTCACTAATACCAGGCTGGAAATGGCTGGAAACCAGCCTGGAAGTGGCCAAAACCCCTCTAAAACCAGGTTGCTCGACCAGCTAAAACCGGCAAAACAGTCTAGGCTGGTTTAAGCTGGATTTTTCAGCAGAGTTAAGCTAATAATATTGTAGATAATGTTTGATTTCTTACACTGAGCAATCATTTCGCTTCACAAGAGCTCAGTGTGTCAACATAAGCTATGACTATTGATTTGGACTCGTTTGTATGTGTTCAGTTTTAAATCTAAAAAAGGGTCATCGTTCACCGCTATTATGAGAATCAACACCCTGCTGAAAAATCCAGCTTAAACCAGCCTAGGCTGGTTGGCTGGTTTTAGCTGGTTGACCAGGCTGGTTTTAGAGGGGTTTTGGCCATTTCAGGCTGGTCTTAGCTGGTCAGGCTGGGAAATGACCAGCTAAAACCAGCTTAACCAGCCTAGCCAGGCTGGGAGCCCAGCCCAAACCAGCTATATCCAGCTTAAACCAGGATGGTCAAGCTGGTTTTAGATGGTTTTAGTGGGTCATCTCCCAGCCTGACTCACTAAGACCAGGCTGAAAAATGACTGGAAACCAGCCTGGAAGTGGCCAAACCCCCTCTAAAACCAGGCTGATCGACCAGCTAAAACCAGCCAACCAGCCTAGGCTGGTTTAAGCTGGATTTTTCAGCAGGGCACCTACATCTTATATGACAATACATTAACAGGAAAATTTAATTTAAACTCTATACTCTTAATGATTTATTAATAACGAGATTTGAAGTGACAGAGGAATGCTTCTGGTTTATGTCCTGAGATTTTGCCATCCTGAACTTCGGTTTCACGCTTACCGATGTCATGCAGACGTAATCCTTCACACCAGTGTAATGCAGGCTACTGTACCGACAGCCCTGAGAGTCAAGCTTCAGATCGAACCATCGTTTACAGAATTACCATAAACGTCCACCTTGAGAGAGACAGAGATGGAAGAGAAGCCTCAGGGTGTGATGGGTTTTGTCCTTGTTAAGGTGGCGTGACAGAGCATATCCAAAGTTCCCGTTCACCCTCGTCTGCTGCTTTACTTCATCTGCATTTATCATCCTTTCAGAAACTGACCTTATGTACAAGCCATGGGCAAATCAGCCAGCCATTGATCAGAGGAGCTCCTTACAGCGGTTACCGTCACTGCTTTTGCCCCCGACATGACCCCATATAATAAATCAGAGATCCAAACTAACGTTTAGCAGCTACTTTTATCCAGAGCTACTTTATGTTAGGCACTTTTGCTTGTAGTGTCCCCACTACATGTGAATCAGAATCAGTTTCATCACAATCACAAAATAATAATCACAATCATTTCTGGATGTATAGGCGGAAGCTCGCACTGATAGGGCTGTTCGAACTTCGCCATGGATCCATGTGGGACCACGTCTTCTATACACTTTCTGATGAAGCATGTAGGGGTGTCTGCGTACACGTCAATGTCGTCATCAGAGGCTGCCCAGAACATGTCCCAGTCCACGTGATCAAAACAGTCTTGAAGTATGGAATCTGATTGGTCCGTCGTGCTTTGAAACGTCCTGAGGTTTGGGAGGTTGCCGTTTCAGTTTCTGCCTGTAAGCAGGCAAGAGCAGAACAGCAGAGTGATCTGATTTGCCAAACGGTGGGAGGGGGAGGGATTTGTAGGCGTCCCGGAACACAGAATAGCAGTGGTCCAAAATAAGGTCACCATGCGTGATTGTGGTATTAGTGAGGCCAGCAGGGGGCGCCTAACCTGCGGTCTGTGTGGGTCCTAATGCCCCAGTATAGTGACGGGACTCTATACTGCTCAGTGAGTGCCGTCTTTTGGATGATGGATAACTGAGGGCGCAAGTAGTGAGGGTAGTGTCGCGGACGCTGCCCTAGACGCGGATAAAACTGAGGGCGGAGTAGTGTCACAGACACTGCCCTCTCTATTCTGCCGCCCTAGATGCGGATAAAACTGAGGTCGCGGGTAGTGAGGGTAGTGTCGCGGACGCCACCCTAGACGTGGATATAACTGAGGGCGCGGGTAGTGAGGGTAGTGTCGTGGACGCCGCCCTAGACGCGGATAAAACTGAGGGCGGAGTAGTGTCACAGACACTGCCCTCTCTATTCTGCCGCCCTAGATGCGGATAACTGAGGGCGCGGGTAGTGAGGGTAGTGTCGCGATCGCCACCCTAGACGTGGATATAACTGAGGACGCTGGTAGTGAGGGTAGTGTCGTGGACGCCGCCCTAGACGTGGATATAACTGAGGGCGCAGGTAGTGAGGGTAGTGTCGCGATCGCCACCCTAGACGTGGATATAACTGAGGGCGCGGGTAGTGAGGGTAGTGTCGCGATCGCCACCCTAGACGTGGATATAACTGAGGGCGCTGGTAGTGAGGGTAGTGTCGTGGACGCCGCCCTAGACGTGGATATAACTGAGGGCGCAGGTAGTGAGGGTAGTGTCGCGGACGCCGCCCTAGACGTGGATATAACTGAGGGCGCAGGTAGTGAGGGTAGTGTCGCGGACGCCGCCCTACACGTGGATATAACTGAGGGCGCTGGTAGTGAGGGTAGTGTCGTGGACGCCGCCCTAGACGTGGATATAACTGAGGGCGCAGGTAGTGAGGGTAGTGTCGCGGACGCCGCCCTACACGTGGATATAACTGAGGGCGCTGGTAGTGAGGGTAGTGTCGTGGACGCCGCCCTAGACGTGGATATAACTGAGGGCGCAGGTAGTGAGGGTAGTGTCGCGGACGCCGCCCTAGACGCGGATATAACTGAGGGCGCGGGTAGTGAGGGTAGTGTCGCGGACGCCGCCCTAGACGTGGATATAACTGAGGGCGCGGGTAGTGAGGGTAGTGACGCCGCCCTAGACGTGGATATAACTGAGGGCGCGGGTAGTGAGGGTAGTGACGCCGCCCTAGACGTGGATATAACTGAGGGCGCGGGTAGTGAGGGTAGTGACGTCGCCCTAGGCGTGGATGTAACTGAGGGCGCGGGTAGTGAGGGTAGTGACGCCGCCCTAGATATGGATATAACTGAGGGCGCGGGTAGTGAGGGTAGTGACGCCGCCCTAGTTGTGGATATAACTGAGGGCGCGGGTAGTGAGGGTAGTGTCGTGGACGCCGCCCTAGACGTGGATATAACTGAGGGCGCGGGTAGTGAGGGTAGTGACGCCGCCCTAGACGTGGATATAACTGAGGGCGCGGGTAGTGAGGGTAGTGTCGCGGACGCCGCCCTAGACGCGGATATAACTGAGGGCGCGGGTAGTGAGGGTAGTGTCGCGGACGCCGCCCTAGACGTGGATATAACTGAGGGCGCGGGTAGTGAGGGTAGTGACGCCGCCCTAGACGTGGATATAACTGAGGGCGCGGGTAGTGAGGGTAGTGACGCCGCCCTAGACGTGGATATAACTGAGGGCGCGGGTAGTGAGGGTAGTGACGTCGCCCTAGACGTGGATGTAACTGAGGGCGCGGGTAGTGAGGGTAGTGACGCCGCCCTAGATATGGATATAACTGAGGGCGCGGGTAGTGAGGGTAGTGACGCCGCCCTAGTTGTGGATATAACTGAGGGCGCGGGTAGTGAGGGTAGTGTCGCGGACGCTGCCCTAGACGTGGATAAAACTGAGGGTGGGGGTAGTGTCACAGACACCGCCCTCTCTATTCTGCCGTCCTAGACGCGGATATAACTGAGGGCGCGAGAGGTGAGGGTAGTGTCGGGGACGCCGCCTTCTCTATTCTGCCGCCCTAGGTCGTCTATATGGACGCGCCGGCCCTGCACCCATGTCAGATCACATAATTATTTTACCTGTTTACCTGATTAGTAGTCCTAAACTGCTCCTGTCTTGACTTTCTTTGAAATGTGTTGCAGGTCTGAATGACAGAAAAAGATGCATATTTACAAATGAAATGAAGTTGAGCCAGAGAAAACATCAAATATTTTGTGTTCATACTGTCTGCAACGTAACACAAGTCAGGGTAAATTTGAAAATCGCAACTTTTTTATTTGCATTTTGCAACTTTTTTCTGATTTGGGGTTGTATGTTTGAACTAGTGTAAAAGTAGTAAGTGAAGAGCTTTCTGCATCCTCTGATGCTGATTAATAATTGATATAATTTGCCTTTGGCCTGACTACATTATCAAACATCAAAAGAATTTGTTGTGGATACACAAACCATGTTTCTCTTTTGCCATCTTCGAGAGAAACTCTTTGAACATCAATGAAAATTAGTCGTAGAAATGACATATTTAGCTCATGTAAACATTGAGGTCCATCTCATACATAATCCACCCACTATATCGCTAAACACAACTGTTCGACAAGCAAATGCAAATGATTGTGGATTTTTACTTATTTTTTTAATATATATTTATGGAAAATGTTTTTGGTAAACTTTAGTTTAATAGAAATAAAAGACTCAGATGTTTTCAAGTGCATGTGTATGCATTTATGTATGAATTATATCATCTTCGCATCAAATTACAAACAACTACGGCTGGTGCAAGGCATTTGTAATGCACTGTCTATGGGGGCAGGTCAATAATTGTAACACTATTCTCTCTTCCAGTTGCCGTTATCACTCTCGCTATTTGTTTTTCCTTTTTCTAAAAGTCTTGATAACACCATCACAGAGTTTTTCTTTGATTATTTCAGCAAATAGGATTGCAAAAACATTATTTGTTGTACTCCCTCCGACTGCTTCCGCTGCCTAGAGAAACTTAGAAATGTGAAAAGGGTTCATCAATACAATTCATTCCTTCAAGTACGCATGTTATCATCTACTTTCCCCTACAAACATTGCGAGTCTACTGTGGGTGGCAGTATAGTCCTGGCTCTCCAGCGTTGCCTTGTGGTCCAGGACCTCAGGTGGTCCACAAAGGATCCTGATATCCCTGTAATTCCCAGAGATTAGATCACAGCTGGACCAGCAGAGGTAAATCAGGACACGGGTAGTTTGGGGAGCATGATGCGTCCAAATTTAGCTGCCCTTTACCAAACCTGCGTGCACACCAGAAACACACACTTCAGAGCGATTCATTTCCACTCACAGGACCAGATGCCATCTGACAAAACGTGCAATTTTCAGCCCATTTGGCTTAAACTAGCACTTGACTGGATTACTTCAGAGAGCAGTTTGATTTCTGATGGAGAATTCGCCCAGTTCACTGGCGCTCACATTGGTGTAGAGGTGGACTGGGAACACACACGCTCGTCTAGTGCTATAATCAAGCATCAGGTGATCAGCTGGAGTGAAAATCAGTGGTGTGGAAGGGTAAATCAGCTGTTTTCTGTGTGCCCTTTCACATGAATGTATTCAAGCACACAGTTCAGACTCAACAGCAGGGCCGGCCCGTGGCATAGGCAGTATAGGCGAGATATATCCAGCTGCAGAACCGCAGAACCACACACGTTCTAGGCACACACAATCTAGGACACACGATTTAGGCTAGCCATATATGGTAACTAACTCTTTAGCATTATCGCCACCTATTGAATTTCACAAGTATGGTTTCCCATTTCAGTCATTATTGTTATTATTTCGTAACGATCATTTTAACATCTCTGCAGTTTCTGAACTCAAATTATGTAAATAAAAATAATTGGTTAAAGACATTTATGACTTTATTCATGTGTCCACATAAACAAAGAAAACATAAAAGACTGTCTAATTGTAGGATTAAGTGCAATAAACTAATTCAGAATCTTAATCTTATCATACTTGGTTAAAATCACTTTGTTGTAAAATATAAAAAGCAAACAATAATGTGTCACATTAAAATAAATTAGCCTACTATAGTTAATCATTTAAACTATATATCCATATATATATATATATATATAGTTATAAACTGATTATCTTAACTGATTATCTGATTATAATTATAAGTTTATATATAAACTACTATCTTTTACTAACTGTCACAGCTGTTAGTAAAAGATTTTTAATCTGTAAAAAGATTTTTATTATCCAAAATGTATTATTGTGATATTAACTAACTATTTCTTTCATTATAAATGAGTCCATTATACAAATTAAACTTGTCCAATTTAGATCGTTCAGCAAGGCCAGCAAACGAGTATCTGCCGTATTATTGTCAGATAATAATGACTGATCAGCTATAATGACTGATTAAAAACTGTTCAGTCTATTATATTGAATGGCGATCGGAAACAACGCTCCCCATTCACCCGTCTCGATCGCAATATTTGTGAAATAAAGTAAAGTAAACACTATTGTTTATTGTGTACAATATTTATTAACCATATATATCAAAATATATCGATGACGATGTTCAAAAAGACGTTAATAACATTAACATCAGTCGTAACCATATGGTTAGCCTAAATCGTGTGTCCTAGATTGTGTGTGCCTAGAACGTGTGTGGTTCTGCGGGCCTGCAGCTGGATATTATTGGTATAGGCAAATGCTAAGGGCGCTGTACATCCAGGGGGCGCCAGAAATGAGCGGGGTTAAGTTGGTTTTGTTTTCAATATTCCTGACACACATTCAGTGATAGATGGCAATAACTCAAAAACCTCTTACCCTAAAAATATCTAAAGTGTGTTTCCTACAAAAAGGCAAAGCTGGTTATGTTTCACAGCTGTCTTTTTTCTTTTTTTTCCCGCTCGATATTACGAACACTGTTCCGTTTAGCCTGGGGTATGCGTTTAGCCGGGAGAGCTGAGCTACCGCGTAGTCGAGCTCTACGTAAGGGACCGTCGGAAAAGTGCATTTTTTTTTATTTTTTTATTTTTTGCTCTATCCTGCTTGTTTTATTTTAAACACAACTAATTTTCTTTTAAATGAGTTTAAATAAACAGTTACTAAAGTTGTCGAATGCTTCATTCATTCATTCATTATAGATCTGTGCATTCTTACATGAACACCTCTGTTCTCAAACAAAACACAATGAGAGATTCATCTGCTGCTCTTCACTAAATAACTATAGTAACTTTAATCAATATGCAAATACAGTTAAATAGATTTTATAGCTTTATTTAATTTCTGTATAGGCCATTGATTTTAATAGGTTAAACCTTATATTTTATTGCCAATATTTTCTAATGTTTGCTATGTATTCTATCATTTGAAGCTATTTGTTGTCCTATATTTTAACATCCCAACGTTGATAGATATGACATAACATTGCTAATCATTAAATAGCTATAGTGCTATCTGTTCAGCTAATGTTATGGAAGGGCATAGATGTTTTGGAAAATAGTAATATTAACGTAACTACCCCCATCATTCCTCAAGCAAATGTGTAAATGTTAGATCTATTCAGCAATGATGTTAATTGCATTGGCATATTTATCTGACATTTTCCCAGCTTGTAGTCGTCGATCAAAAAGCTGTTTAGTTTCTTATGACTTTACACTAGCAGTGGAGTTTACTGCGATGTGACGGGGCACCACCTGAAATCTTGCCTAGGGCGCCAAATTGGCCTGTTCAACAGTCATGTTTTTGTGAGTCGTAACTCTGCTGAAAAATCCAGCTTAAACCAGCCTAGGCTGGTTGGCTTGTTTTAGCTGGTCAACCAGGCTGGTTTTAGAGGGGTTTTGGCCATTTCCAGGCTGGTTTCCAGCCATTTCTAGCCTGGTCTTAGCTGGTCAGGCTGGAAAATGACCAGCTAAATCCAGCTAAAACCAGCTTGACCAGCCTGGTTTAAGCTGGATATAGCTGGTTTTGGCTGGGCTCCCAGCCTGGCTAGGCTGGTCAAGCTGGTTTTAGCTGGTCATCTCCCAGCCTGACCAGCTAAGACCAGGCTGGAAATGGCTGGAAACCAGCCTGGAAATGGCCAAAACCCCTCTAAAACCAGCCTGGTCGACCAGCTAAAACCAGCCAACCAGCCTAGGCTGGTTTAAGCTGGATTTTTCAGCAGGGAAATGTACAACACTAACAGATAACATCTCTCTACAATAGGAAACAGTCATTTCTTTAGCGACATCCTTTACTATACCTTCCTCTTTGAATATTAACACCTGTCTTAGCATTTAAGTATATCTAGAAGTCTTCGACAATACATCAGGCGACCGCCAGCAACCAATGTCAACACTGTGAAATATGGTTGGAGAAAAATCTTGATTTTGTGGTGCCAGGCCTATACATTTTCTGTTCATTATAAACAATATATTTAGGGGAAATATATCTAATCCTTTCTACATTCAGATGCATTGCAATACTTGTGTAAAAAACTCCAAAGCCAAAAGACCGATATCTACTTTTGATTGTTACACAACACTGAACACGTTCAAATATCTGTTGTGCAACATTAATTCAGGAGGTTTTGGACAACTTTGTGACAGGTTGATGAAGACATGCTTTAAATGAGCATTATTATTTTTATTATGTCTTTATTTTGATGGATTTGGGATGAGGCTTGAGCTGCTTTGGTTCATTATTATAGAGAAAACATCCTGAAACATTCTGCCTCAAAAACACGGGTATCGATCCCAAGAAAAATTGTATAAAGAAAAATCTATACTCCTTTGTTTTTTGTTATAAATGGTATCGGTGCATCCTGATGCATTTCATGCATAATATCTGCACCAAATTCATCTGTCAACCAGCATGAAAATGGTCCTTTCAGCAACCACACTCCAGTTATTCAGATATTGCCTCTAAACTGGGCTATTTGGGGTGTAATAGGGTTGTGGTGGCTTTGTGGGTTTAAATGTCTAAGTCACATATTGCTAGCGGAGTGCCTCTAGGCTTAGTTCTGGGTCCGCTTGTATTCACATTACCTGTTGTAGACTAGTGCAAGAGCAGTACTGTCATGACTGTGTATGAACACCAGATGCCACAGTAGTTCGCCTGCAACTCCCTGCGAACTACAGTGGAGAAAGAACTACATATCCACACATTCCTTCGTGCATACACCCGGTCTTTCATATACACTGATTGCTATCACAGCTGTCTCTGTTTCCCCGTTGATTACCTGGACTATACATTCAACCATTCCACCTCTGTTTGTTAGTTTGTCGTTTGTCTTTATCAGTATGTTTGTTCCTGATTCCAGTCTGTATCCTGTTATTCTTGGTAAAGTCTAGTTCGAGTTTTATCTGTTTGAGTTCCTGGTTTGTTTGTTACTTTGGATTTTTGTATGTTTTGTCACTTTCTCTGCACAATACTATATTAAACGGCGCTTGGATTCTACTCCTGTTTTTGTTCCTGTTTCGATCTGCATAACGTGACCAGTACACTCACCTGAATAGTCAAAATGGCAAAGATCATAGATGATCGATAATGACCTCTTGAAAGCACCATAACAGTAGGAAGACGTTTGAGGGAAGCTCAGAAGAACATATATATATATAAAGAAAAATCTATACTCCTTTTGTTTTTTTGTCAAAAAAAAAAATAGTATTGGTGCATCCTGATGCATTTTATGTGTAATATCTGCACCAAATTTATCTGTCAACCAACATGAGAATGGTCCTTTCGGCAATCACACTCCAGTTATTCAGATATTGCCTCTAAACTGGGCTATTTGGGGTGTAATAGAGTTGTGGTGGCTTTGTGGGTTTAAATGTCTAAGTCACATATTGCTCCTGGAGTGCCTCAAGGCTTAGTTCTGGGTCCGCTTGTATTCACATTACCGCTTGTAGACTAGTGCAAGAGCAGTACACTCACCTGAATACTCAAAATGCCAAAGATCTAGCCAACCATCCCTCCAGAAAGATCATAGATGATCTATAATGACCTCCTGAAAGCACCATAACAGTCAAAAATGTTTGAGAAAAGCTCAGAAGAACAAGATTTGCCAAGGAAGACGTCAACTGGTGCAAAGAAAAATGTGGAGGGGTGAGAGTAAAAATGTGCTTAATGAATCTTGTAGTCATCGACAATATATCAGACAACCCCCAGGAACCAAGTTCAAGTCTGATTATACTGTGAAACATGGTTGCAGGAAAATCAGGATTTGCAGATGTTTGTCTTTGTGGTGCCAGGCCTATTTGTTGTCTGTTCATTCTACACAATATATTACGAGGAAATATACCAAATCATTTCTACATTCAGAGAAATTGTTATACTCCTATTGGAAACTCCACTGCCAAAAGACCGATATCTACTTTTGATTGTTACACAACCCTGAACACGTTCAAACATCTGTTGTGCAAAAGTAATTTAGGAGCTTCTGGACAACTTTGTGACAGGTTATTAAAGAAATGCTTTAAATGAGCATTATTATTTTTATTATGTCTTAATTTTGATGGATTTGGGATGAGGCTTGAGCTGCTTTTGTTCATTATTACAGAGAAAACATCCTGAAACATCCTGCCTCAAAAACACAGGTATCAATCCCAAGAAAAATTGTATAAAGCTAAATTGATAAAAGCTAAAAAAGATATTGGTGCATCCTGATGCGTTTCATTGGTAATATCGGCACCAAATTCATCTGTCAACCAACATGAGAATGGTCTTTTCGGAAACCACACTCCAGTTATTCAGATATTACCTCTAAACTGGGCTATTTGAAGTGCAATAGGGTTGTGGTGGTTTCGTGGGGGTGAAATGTCCCAGTCACATATTGCTACCGGAGTGCCTCAGGGCTTAGTTCTGGGTCTGTGTTTTGTGTTTACGAATTGTGTTTTGTATATTTACAAATTGTGTTTTGTGTATTTATGAATTGTGTTTTGTGTTTACGAATTGTGTTTTGTATATTTATGAATTGTGTTTTGAGTATTTATGAATTGTGTTTTGTGTATTTATGAATTGTGTTTTGTGTATTTATGAATTGTGTTTTGAGTATTTATGAATTGTGTTTTGTGTATTTATGAATTGTGTTTTGTGTATTTACAAATTGTGTACTTACGAATTGTGTTTTGTGTACTTACATTTTGTGTATTTACGAATTGTGTTTTGTGTATTTACGTTTAGTGTATTTACGAATTGTGTTTTGTGTATTTACGAATTGTGTTTTGTGTTTACGAATTGTGTTTTGTATATTTATGAATTGTGTTTTGTGTATTTATGAATTGTGTTTTGTGTATTTATGAATTGTATTTTGAATTTACGAATTGTGTTTTGTGTATTTACATTTTGTGTATTTATGAATTGTGTTTTGTGTATTTACAAATTGTGTACTTACGAATTGTGTTTTGTGTATTTACATTTTGTGTATTTACGAATTTTGTTTTGTGTATTTACAAATTGTGTACTTACGAATTGTGTTTTGTGTATTTACATTTTGTGTATTCACGAATTGTGTTTTGTGTATTTACGTTTTGTGTATTTACGAATTGTGTTTTGTGTATTTACGTTTAGTGTATTTACGAATTGTGTTTTGTGTATTTACGAATTGTGTTTTGTGTTTACGAATTGTGTTTTGTGTATTTACATTTTGTGTATTTATGAATTGTGTTTTGTGTATTTACAAATTGTGTACTTACGAATTGTGTTTTGTGTATTTATGAATTGTGTTTTGTATATTTATGAATTGTGTTTTGTGTATTTATGAATTGTGTTTTGTGTATTTATGAATTGTATTTTGAATTTACGAATTGTGTTTTGTGTATTTACATTTTGTGTATTTATGAATTGTGTTTTGTGTATTTACAAATTGTGTACTTACGAATTGTGTTTTGTGTATTTACATTTTGTGTATTTACGAATTTTGTTTTGTGTATTTACAAATTGTGTACTTACGAATTGTGTTTTGTGTATTTACATTTTGTGTATTTACGAATTGTGTTTTGTGTATTTACGTTTAGTGTATTTACGAATTGTGTTTTGTGTATTTACGAATTGTGTTTTGAATTTACGAATTGTGTTTTGTGTATTTACGTTTAGTGTATTTACAAATTGTGTTTTGTGTATTTACGAATTGTGTTTTGAATTTACGAATTGTGTTTTGTGTATTTACGTTTAGTGTATTTACGAATTGTGTTTTGTGTATTTACGAATTGTGTTTTGAATTTACGAATTATGTTTTGAATTTACGAATTGTGTTTTGAATTTACGAATTGTGTTTTGTGTTTACGAATTGTGTTTTGTGTATTTATGAATTGTGTTTTGTGTATTTATGAATTGTGTTTTGTGTATTTATGAATTGTGTTTTGAATTTACGAATTGTGTTTTTTATATTTACAAATTGTGTTTTGTATATTTATAAATTTTGTTTTGTGTATTTATGAATAGTGTTTTGTGTGTTTACAAATTGTGTTTTGTATATTTATGAATTGTGTTTTGTGTGTTTACGAATTGTGTTTTGAATTTACGAATTGTGTTTTGAATTTACGAATTGTGTTTTGTATATTTACAAATTGTGTTTTGATGTTACGAATTGTCTATTTATGAATAGATTTGTGAATTCAGGAATTGGATCTTGTAAACATGAATTGTGCTGAGCATGTATGCATCTTTATTTTGTAGCTGTATTATTCAGGAGACTCATCTGGCTCCATATAAAGGAGCCTAAACCCGAACACTAAACCCTAAAATGAGCCTATTTCCACACACACACAAAAAAAAACGTCAGTGTTGTTGGTTGTAACGTCTGTCAATGTATCATGCAGAATGAGCCACAGTGCGATCGCTCATAATTTCCCTGATTTGCATATGCGCTCGCTCATTAAATTACGCTCTCTCTCTCTCTCTTCTCTCCAACTGGTTCCTCATTAACCCCTCTTATACGTCCTCACCGCCCATGTAATTACAGCTCTAACTGACCACATTATTTGCTCCTCTAAATGGATTTTTTTTTCTTTTCCGAGTCTGAGCGCAGGTCTAAGTGGAGAGCTGATTGTTCAGCTTGTTAAATTGATGGCCTGTTGTTTAGTTGAAAGTTGGTCACGGGAAGTACAAGGCTGTACAGAAGAGCACTTACCTTTTTTTTCATTTTATTATTATTTTTTTTGAACAATCTGACGGTCTCATTTAAAGCACAAGATTAAATGGCTCTGGAAAAAAAAGAGAAATGCATAATTGAAAAGCTCTCCAACATTTCAGCGGCTGATTACCGAGTCTCAGTGTAATTCACACTCTCAGCTTCCCACTAAATTATTCAGAAAAAACAATCAAATAAAATAATAAGCAGCTCCACATATTTCAGTGCTCATGGGCTGTTAAATATAGTTTAAAAGCAAAAATGATGTAATTCATTCATTTTCTTCCACTTTTCGGGGGCCGGGTCGCAGTGGCAGCAGTCTCAGGAAAGGACTCCAGACTTCCCTTTTCCCAGACACTTCCTGTCCCAGCCAAGAGAAATGGTCCCTCTCTGTCCTGGGTTTTCCCCAAGGCCTCCTCCCGGTGGGACATGCCTGAAACACCTTCCTATGTAGGCGTCCAGGAGGCATCCGAAACAGATGCCCGAGCCACCTCAGCTGACTTCTCTGGATGTGGAGGAGCAGCGACTCTACTGTTGAGCTCCTCCCGGGTGTCAGAGCTCCTCACTCTATCTATAAAGGTGCACCCTGCTACACTGCCAGGGAAACTCATTTCAGCCGCTTGTATCTGAGATTTTTCCTTTTGGTCATGACCCAAAGCTCATGAGCATAGTTGAGAGTAGGAATGTAGATTAACCAGTAAATCGAGCGCTTTGCTTTTCAGCTCAGCTCCTTCTACACCACAACGGACCGGTACATTGACCGCATTACTGCTGCCGCTGCACCGATCCGCCTGTCAAGCTCATGTTCCATCCTTCCCTTACTCCTGAACGAAACCCCAAGATTCTTAAACTCCTCCCCCTGGGGTAAGGACTTTCCTCCAACCTGGAGATAGCAAGTCCCTTTTTTCTGGAGGAGCACCATGGCCTCGGACTTGGAGGTGCTGATTCTCATCCCAGTCAATGATTTCGATTGTGCAAATCATTCATCACCTTTATGTCATGAGGTTCAAACATTTTATCTTTACCTTCCAGCTTTATTTTCACTATTAATTTCTGCAAATCCAGCATCTAGACGCTTGTCTTGAAAATAAATAAATGAAAAGGAAAGTAGGGTTGTTGCTAGAAGGGATACAACTGCAGCTGTAAGTTAGCAAGTACTGTTTATTAAATCACCCAATAATCCAGTAATAACCCAATAAACCAGGGCCGGAGCAAGCTGAACGATCACAATCACGCTGCCCTCATGTGAAAACGAAAGTGACCGGTTATGAAAATGAAGTGAGGTGTTGCGGACCTCTATTCTGCCGCCTTATGCGCGGATATAACTGAGGACGCGCGGGTGCTGAGGGAGGGAGGGAGGGAGGTGTCGCGGAAACCGCCCTCTCTATTCTGCCGCCCTATGCGCGGATATAACTGAGGACGCGCGGGTGCTGAGGGGGGGAGGAAGGGAGGGAGGTGTCGTGGACACTGCGCTCTCTATTCTGCAGCCCTATGTGCGGATATAACTGAGGACGCGCGGGTGCTGAGGGAGGGAGGGAGGGAGGTGTCGCGGAGACCGCCCTCTCTATTCTGCCGCCCTATGCGCGGATATAACCGAGGACGCGCGGGTATTGCAGACCTCTATTCTGCCGCACTATGCGCGGATATAACTGAGGACACGCGGGTGCTGATGGAGGTGTCGCTGACGCCGCCCTCTCTTGCGTCTATGCACGAATATAACTGAGGTTGCGGGTGGTGAGGGAGGTGTCGCGGACATAACTGAGGACGCGGGTGGTGAGGGAGGTGTCGCGGACATAACTGAGGACGCGGGTGGTGAGGGAGGTGTCGCGGACATATCTGAGGACGCGGGTGGTAAGGGAGGTGTCGCGGACATTACTGAGGACGTGGGTGGTGAGGGAGGTGTCGCTGACATAACTGAGGACGCGGGTGGTGAGGGAGGTGTCGCGGACATATCTGAGGACGCGGGTGGTGAGGGAGGTGTCGCGGACATATCTGAGGACGCTGGTGGTGAGGGAGGTGTCGCGGACATAACTGAGGACGCGGGTGGTGAGGGAGGTGTCGCGGACATAACTGAGGACGCGGGTGGTGAGGGCGGTGTCGCGGACATAACTGAGGACGCGGGTGGTGAGGGAGGTGTCGCGGACATATCTGAGGACGCGGGTGGTAAGGGAGGTGTCGCGGACATATCTGAGGACGCGGGTGGTAAGGGAGGTGTCGCGGACATAACTGAGGACGCGGGTGGTGAGGGAGGTGTCGCGGACATAACTGAGGACGCGGGTGGTAAGGGAGGTGTCGCGGACATATCTGAGGACGCGGGTGGTGAGGGAGGTGTCGCGGACATAACTGAGGACGCGGGTGGTAAGGGAGGTGTCGCGGACATAACTGAAGACGCGGGTGATAAGGGAGGTGTCGCGGACATATCTGAGGACGCGGGTGGTAAGGGAGGTGTCGCGGACATAACTGAGGACGCGGGTGGTGAGGGAGGTGTCGCGGACATAACTGAGGACGCGGGTGGTAAGGGAGGTGTCGCGGACATAACTGAGGACGTGGGTGGTAAGGGAGGTGTCGCGGATGCCGCCCTCTCTATACTGCCGCCCTAGGCAGCCGCCAAGGTCGCCTCTATGGACGTGCCGGCCCTGGGCCCAACCCTAAACTCAGCCATCACAGTAATGCAAAAACAGCTCAGGTAGCTGGTTGTAGCCTGTAGATCAGGTTTGTACACTAGCTTTTACTAGTATACAAACCCTCTACGAGCAATGCACTCTGAATGAAGCTAAAAAACTTTTAAGTAACCCATCTCATGTACTCTTCCCATTTTATGATTTTACCTTCTGGAAAAAGATACAGAACTTTCCGCTGGGAACGGAACAGACTTAAGAACTCTTTTATTCCAGTGTCAGTCATTGAACACTGAATGATAGTGTATGTAATTCCTTTGCATGTTGGCTTATTTTTAAATTGTTATCGTGTCAGAACCTGCTGATGTGCTGTGTGAGTCTACAGAAATTTCCCCTTGAGGGACAATAAAGTATACAAACAAACAAACAAGCAAACAAACAAGGATTTCTGGCCCAGATTTGGCATAAGAGCTGGCACAGCAGGTATTCATCCGGCACTGGCATACAGAATGTGGGATAAATGTGGCCCGGGTTTGGCAGAGATGGCAACATATTTAAGGCGGCACATAAGACCTAGATGTTAAAAATGTATATGTGGGACACGTAAAAGAAAAAATTTCTACCTGTGGGGTAGAGAAAAGCAGGTCCATAAAGTGAAATCCTTCATGGATCTTTCAAATTCATTGCAGTGGTGACACACCAACATATCTGGCCTAGTTCAGGCTATTAACTTGGCCGAGACTTGGCCCAGATATGGTCCACGTTTGGCCGATGTAGGGAAGCCAGACTTGGTCCAATCATATATCGTATTTCACTGCGGCATGTGGGCCAAGCATTGTGTGGGCCAGAGAATTTTTGCTATGTGGGAGCTGAACTGCCGCTCTAGGCAAAGGACAGTCATGCCGCCCTCAACCCTAAAATGAAGGGGTGGGGGGGTGTGCCCTCTCTGTTCCGTCGCCCTAGATGCGGATATAACTGAGGGCGCGGGTGGTGAGGGTAGTGTCGCGGATGCCGCCCTCTCTATTCTGCCGCCCTAGGCGGTCGCCTAGGTCACCTCTGTGGACGCGCCGGCCCTGTGTGGGAGTAATTATAACAAGAGTGATTCATATTATTTATTAAATTACCCAGTGCATTGTATTTTATTTTATTTATATCTACCCCAACGCTAAATCCAACTATTACAGCATACTAGACAAAGTCTCATTAACACACGATATTTAAGAGTGCATGAATGAATGAAATCTTCCCCAATTCTCATCCTCTCCCTCTGATTGTTTTCTTTGTTTTCAGACATGCAGAGGAGATAAACGTGTTCAGTGGCTGCAGAAACACAGTATACTCTGATCTGAAGTGTAATTCTGACGTCGGTATGCCTGCGAGATGCTCCTGAAGCTTTTCTCTGTTTCATTTAGCAGGTCTTAGATGAAAAGAGAGAGACAGTGTGTGTGTGTGTGTGTGTGTGTGTTTATGTATGCGAGTGTGTGTGAGAGACATTGTGGGCAAACAGATTTTCTTCTTGTTTTGTGCTTACTGGTGAGTGCACTTGCCTTGAGCTCCGACTGAACTCTACACAACCTGCGAAACGCACGCCATCATCGCTCACGTCAAGCTGCGGCAAACTCTGCTGAAACATAAGATGACGCTGGTCAGCTCTGTCAACTACTCCGAGTAAAAAAAACACACATGTAGTTTTTTCCAAAGTTGCCTCCATTCATGCTGCTTTTATTTTATATTTGACTTATTAATGATTGGAGTTTTGTAATTTTTTGTTTTCTTTCTCAGTGACTACTTATTAGTATCAAAAGGATCGTAATGTTGATCGGTATGGTGCAGCCAGGACCCCACCCTGGAGCCAGGCCTGGGGTTGGGGCTCACATGCCTGGTGGCCATGTTTTATGGGATGATGGAATCTCAGAACCCAGCTGGGCTCAGCCTGAATGAGCAACACAAGACTATTAAAAGGGGCCGGTGCAATGTACAACGTGTGGTGGTCGAAGGTCAGGACCACGATGACCTGATTGTCAAGGCACAGAAGCTGGCTCTTGGGACATTGAATGTCACCTCACTGGGAGGAAAGGAGCCCAAGCTTGTGCAGGAGGTTAAATGATACCGACTAAATATAGTTGGCCTCCACGCACAACTTGTACACTGGAACTCAACTTCTGGAGAAGGGCTGGACTTTCTTCTGCTTTGGAGTTGCCCATGGTTAGAGGCAGTGGGCTGTTTTGTGCTTGCTTATAGCTCCTTAGCCGTCATGTGTTGGAGTTTTCCCTGGTGAATGAGAGGGTCGCTTTCCTGTTTCTGTCTATGGGCCAAACACCAGTGCAGAGTACCTGGACTTCTGTGAGTCCTTAGGACGGATGCTGGAAGGTGCTATTGTCTCGCGAGTGCCCGGCGTTTGTGCCCGCGATGTTCTCGCGTGAAAAGCTGCCGGAGGCGGCTGTCGAGCGACAGTCTGTCCGACTGACTGGCTGAATGACTAAACAATTGACTGGACGGCCGGCCAATCGGCCGACCTAGCCACCCTCCTCCTCCTCCTTCCCTAAACCCGAGCGACGATTTACAAAAGCCGTCCAGCAAAAAGAAAAGCCCTCATCCGATTTTGACTGCGTTTTCGGATTTCGCCGCTTTCTCACCTAGTTACAAACTCGTTCGCTTTATTTTTTGGATTCTGTTTTTTGTCTTACCTGATTTCTGGAACCGCTCTTGCCCGGACTCGAACCCGGTCGTCGCCAAGGCCGGCTCCTTCTCCTCCGGGCCTCCGCCGACCTAACACGACCGGCTAACTGGACAAACTGGTTGCGGCGGCAAAGCCCTCCACACGGAGGCGAGCCGTCACCCCAGCCGGCAAGCACAAAGAGGAATCGCAGTCACACCGCCCCGTAGCATTCGCTGGAAAAAAACGAAATGCAGCCATATGTATCTACGGCCACGTAAATCACAGTCTCCAGAAAAGTCCGCACGTTTTCAGAATGAGCTTGGGTTGTTTTTTTCAGGATTTTTTGGGAAGATTGGCCAAAAAGTGTATTTGTAGAAAGCGTATTCATCAGAATATTCTGTATGAAAATACATCTCTGTGAATTTGAGGGTTTTCCCCCTATATATGCCAAATGTTCCACTGAATATTAATCGTCATGATATTGAAGGTCATCAGTTGCTTGTAAAGCTCAATTAATAATAAATGATGCTTCTTATATGAACATGATGTATACGCTTGATTAATGGCATGTGCCAGAAGACTTTATTAAGAGCCAACATGGAACCATTAGGTTTATTAGCATCTCAGCGCACGTCCTTGTGGATAAAACTGCAATTTAGTCATGAGTGTGTGATGCTGGTGTCCATAAACGTGTCTCTGGAGAGAGTTTGAAGCTTGAGTGTGTCCTGCTGGTGTGATGGATTATGAAATAAATAAATCATCATTTGAATGATCATCCAAATCTGCAACAGCGCTTCACGTTGCATCTATTGATGTTGCTTAAAAGCTCTGCATTTCCGCTAAACGCACATAAAGATGTACAGATATCACCATGAGGAATCTTTCTTTTCTCATTGATGAACTGATTTTATTTTTAACTGGCTTGATTTTTACTACTTGTTTTTTATTCAGCAGCTAAAGTTTGAAATATTGCATGGGTTATGTTTATATGGTCGTATGGAGTCAGATCAGTCTTAAAAAATAATCATTTACAAAATAAAAGTCATACATGCACAGCACAATTAGCAATGTGTAAACACAAAGCAAAATTTTATATGTGGAAAAATTTGGGAATACACATGCATATTTGCCCTGATGAACTGAATTTGTGTTTTAAAAAAATGAGAGTATGCCCAACCATATGGAAGCGTATGAGCAGCATAATTCAATTCAAAATGTAACATGCAAAATGGCAATGCAATATGTTAAATGGCAGTGTATTTCTGTATTTGAATTAGCATTTTCCAAGACATATGAGCAATGTTTGGTGCAGAATGAAAATGTAAATTAAATTACATTGTTTGCATTTCTCATTTCAAAAACTGTTTTAATATGTAAATTGTGTCCACTAGGGATGTAACGGTATCAGAATTTCACGGTACGGTAATACCTCGGTATGAATGTCACGGTACGGTATTTATTGAATCATTTACAGGAAAAAACAAAACTCATGAAAATACTCCAATAAAGTGCCAAAAGTGTCAATGACATACAAATTAGCCATCTATCTGTTAGCTTTGAAACAGGAACTTCAATTTTAATGACAAAAAAATATTAAACCATGTAAAAAAAATAAAGTTTCAATTTAGTATTGTTGAAAACTCATCACATTCAACATTTAATCACTCACTCACTTAGATAGAGATGGGTTTAAAGGAAAATTATCATATAAATATAATCTGGTAAAAGCTGGTATCTCTGGGCATTTACAATGTCCCCTGCAACAGAAAAAAACCCTCTCATTTGGGACTGAGGTTTCTGGGACAAGAGAGATATGACTTGGCCCAGGTTGACAGCAGTGTGTAACGTTGTGCATTGTCTTTCCCCCACTTGAGTGGACAAACCATGAGTAAGATAGAGATCTCATGTCTGCATCAATCTGAACAGTGTGCGACAACACCGCTATTCAGTACGTGTGCGACAACACAGCTGATAAGAACTCGCGCGACAACACCGCTATTCAGTACGCGCGCGACAACACAGCTGATAAGAACTCGCGCGACAACACCGCTATTCAGTACGCGCGCGACAACACAGCTGATAAGAACTCGCGCGACAACACAGCTGATAAGAACTCGCGCGACAACACCGCTATTCAGTACGCGCGCCGCGACAACACCAGCTTTAGAGTTTTCCAGCTCTTTCTCATCCCCGCTTCTAGCAGCACACTCCATTTCCGCATTACTGGATCTGTAGCGACAACAGACCGCAAGGGATGATGGTCAAGCATGGGCTGATGGGAATTGTAGTTTTCGCTACCTCCCGTTCGCTTCATTCGCCTGCGCAAATTTTCTCAGAAGACCTATAGTTTTACCCAGTCATGCGACTTCGGTAATATCGAAAAAAATTAATATTGCGGTATGATGGTATTTACAATACCGTTACATCCCTAGTGTCCACATTTTAAAGCTTCATAAGTAGCAATATTAAATTGAAAATGCTGTACACAAACTGAATTTGATGTGAATAAAGTACAAGCAGAAACTGTAGCAAAATGATCATTTAAATGTTATTTGTCCTAAATGCATTTACACTCGCGTCTAGGAAACGCAGCATTACATTTTCAGCATAACAGCATGGGATGTGTGTAGCAAAATTCATTTTGAAATGTAATAGGCAAAACGATAATGCAGTATGTAAAAGGCAGTGTATTTCTGTATTTCAGTTAGCATTTTCCAAGACATATGTGCAATGTTTGCTGCAGAATGAAAATGAAAATGAGAAAAACATAATGCATTTTCATTTAACACATCGCGACGAATGAAAGCCGATTTGAAATTGAAAATGCATTCTGGCCTGGCCACGCCCACAGACAGCCGCCGCTGCTGCAAGGCGGGTTTTAGGTTATGTCGTCACAACTGCAGCGAGGACTATTTGGGACATTTGGCAGCATAAACATGGCGAAGTCTGTTCCTCAGCGGCTTCGTGAAGCTGCACGAGCCCTCCAGCGTGAACTGGGAAATACTTTAGAAAACCAATCACCTCCTAGCTCAGTAAAGTTTACCCTTAGGTTTGATATTCGCGCACGCAGAATTGGCTGGTGAATTAAATTATGCTTCTCATACGCTTCCACATGTGTTTTGTGGCATTCGTCCGTGTCCGTGTGGCATTCTGTGGAGGGTGTTCTGGGAGTATGGGGTCAGAGGCGCTCTGTTAAGGGCTGTCTCGTCCCTGTATGAACAAAGTAGGAGTCTGGTTCGCATTGCCGGCAATAAGTCAGACTTGTTTCCAGTGCATGTTGGACTCCGGCAGGGCTGCCCTGTATCACCAATTCTGTTCATCATTTATATGGGCAGAATTTAAAAGCGCAGCCTTGGGCTGGAGGGGGTCCGGTTCGGGGACCACAGGATTTCATCTCTGTTATTCGCAGATGATGTTGTTCTGTTGGCTTCTTCGAATATGGACCTTCAGCATGCACTAGGGCGGTTTGCTGCCGAGTGTGACTTGGCTGGGATGAAAATGAGCTTAATTTCTCTAGGCACAAGTTTTTTTTTTCAATACCGCACTCTGTTTTATTCCACTTCTCAAGCATTATTGATGTGCTTATACTGTAATTATTGAGAAAAGAGGTAGACAGATTAAAACCTGGCATGTATATTGTATCTGTTGTGAATTTATCTTTTGATATTGTCGGCTATTCATCACCTTCCATCTTTAACGCCATCAAATAAAGAGATTTCACTGCGACTGGCGATGAAAACCAATTATTATGTTGTGTTTAATCTGGTATTAGCTGTTGTATTTGATCTGTTTCACCACAGTATCTGCTTTACTCTTCCTCTGTGTGTACGTGTGTGTGTGTGTTCTGTTCAGCGCTCTGACGTTAGTGTGTAGAAAAGATTGAAGAATTTGCATTTATACGTCTAGTCACGACTGGTGAGCAAACAGAATCCCTTTGCTTCGTTTAATTTGTGTAATCAAAAGCCTCCAAAGTGGATGAAAAGATGACACCAATATTCAACCAGGGGAAATTGCAATAACAGTCATTTGCATTTTTATTTATTTTTTAATTTTTCGAGGCTCTCAAACTGAAGATTGGCTCTTTGTAAGTGCTTGTGAAAATGCTTGCTTCTGCTCCTCCCAACCAAGTGATATATATAGAATCCCGAATATTAGTAAAGCTCCTCGAGACAAACTTTGAAGCTGGCTTGACGAAGCCTGTTGGTAATAGTTTATTTAGTTTAAAACAGTTTGAAAAATTACGGATAGAATCAACTTAGCATGATTTAGCTTTTATTTTTGATTAGTTTTATTTTGATTCTTGCGTGAATTAGCATGTTGTTAGCATGCTTCTAGCATGGATTAGCATGTTATTAGCATGATTCTAGTGCAAATTAGCATATTAATAGCATGACTTTAGTGCAAATTAACATGCTTTTAGCATAGTTCTAGCATAGATCAGAGCTTTATTAGCATAATTCTAGTAGCATGTTATTAGCATGGTTCTAGTACAAATTAGCATATTATTAGCATGATTTTAATGCTAATTTACATGCTTTTAGCATGGTTCTAGCATGGATTAGAGCATTATTAGCATAATTCTAGTAGCATGTTATTAGCATGTTTCTAGTACAAATTGGCATATTATTGCAATATTATTCCAATACAAATGAGCATGTTGTTAGCATGATCCTGTATTAATTAGCACGTTATTAGCATGATTCTAGCATGGATTAGCATGTAATTAGCTTGACTCTAGCATGAATTAGAATGTTATTAGCATAATTCTAGTACAAATTAGCATGTTGTTAGCATGATTCTAGTATGATTTAGCATGTTAATAGCAAAATTTTCGTACAAATTAGCATTTTGTTAGCATGATTTTAGTATTATTTAGCATGTTAATAGCAAAATTCTTATACAAATTAGCATGTTGTTAGCACGATTCTAATATGATTTAGCATGTTAATAGCAAAATTCTCGTGCAAATTAGCATGTTGTTAGCATGATCCAGTGTGATTTAGCATGTTATTAGCATAATTCTAGTATAAATTAGCATATTATTAGCATGATTTTAGAACAGATAAGCATGTTGTTAACATGATCCAGTATGAATTAGCATGTTGTTAGCATGATTCCAGTATGAACTAGCATGTTATTAGCATGACTCCAGTATGATTTAACGTGCTGCTAGCATGGTTCTAGTACAGACAAGCACGTTGTTAGCATGATCCAGTATAAATTAGCGTGTTGTTAGCATGATTCTAGCATCGATTAGCATGATTCTAGCATGAATTAGAATGTTATTAGCATGATTCCAGTATGAGTTAGCATGTTGTTGAGCACGGGGAGAGTGTGCAAACTCCGCAAAGAAATGTCAGCTGGCTTGGTAAGGACTAGAATCAGTGACGTCCCTACTGAAAAAAACAGCTTCAACTAGCATAGGCTGGTTGGCTGGTTTTAGCTGGTCGACCAGGCTGGTTTTAGAGGGGTTTTGGCCATTTCCAGGCTGGTTTCCAGCCATTTCCAGCCTGGTCTTAGCTGGTCAGGCTGGGAAATGACCAGCTAAAACCAGCTTGACCAGCCTAGCCAGGCTGGGAGCCCAGGCAAAACCAGCTGTATCCAGCTTAAACCAGGCTGGTCAAGCTGGTTTTAGCTGGTCATTTTCCACCCTGACCAGCTAAGACAAGGCTGGAAACCAGCCTGGAAATGGCCAAAACCCCTTTAAAACCACCCTGGTCAACCAGCTAAAACCAGCCAACCATCTTAGGCTGGTTTAAGCTGGATTTTTCAGCAGGGGTTCTTGCTGTGAGGGAACAGTGCTGTGCCACCGTGACACCCATCTAGGAAAGGAGGGGGAGTAGAGGTGGAAGGGGGGATTTTTCAAAACGAGGATGACTGTGATGTGGAGCTCAGAGTATTTATAGTGGCCTAGGAATCGTCTGATTCGTCAATCATGAATTTGATACTGCAGCACCGGCTGTGATCAATCATAAGCACGTGATCCACTCCACATTAGCTTATAAATAAACTCCACTTTCTGTAGCCCATCGACAGATCATTTTCCTTGATTATTTTTCTGTACAACAAAACCTCTACTGGACAGATGAGGGAGATATGGGCACTAGTGGGCGGGGCTTTCCCACTCTGATGACATCATACAAAGACAGAATGTCAATCAGAGTGTTTCCTTCATCAAGTCTGATCATAACGAACACACTTCAGTCATGCTGAGCATTAGAGGCTGGTTATGCTCACACACCGCTGACACACACCACTGTGTTTAAACCCCTAACGAAAGTGTTCCTGCATAACAGCCGCTCTTAGACGAAACACTGAACAACCCCTAAAGACTGATCGTCTGCCAGCAGTGAATAAAACAGAGGAGAAGCAGCGAAATGTCAAGCAGAACATTGTGACATTTGTGAAGAGACTTCAGACGCAGCTTCTGGTGAAACTTTTGTAAGCGTGTCACCGTCCGCTCATTAGCGATATCGGGGAAAGCGTTGGTCCTCAGGTTGTCGGATTAGACGGGCTTGATGCGTCAGAAAGAACACTTACTTCCAAACAAAGACACCGAGAGCAGAACTGTGAGGACGCGGCGACCCGAGACGCTTTCAAACACACTTAATGACAGAGGAAATATATAATGAATGATACAGACGTGAAGACAAGATGCATTATTAGGCTAGCTGAGCGTAGCAGAGACGTGATGACACACTGCCTATATATTTAGCAATTTACACACACACACACACACACACACGTTTGTTTTTGTGAATTACGGGTACATTACACAGGTTTCCATTGCTTTTATACTGTGCAAACTGTGTTTTCTATTGTCCTAACCCCATCCTCTCCCTAAACCCAAAACCCTCACAGTAGACTGAGTCCAGTTTAACATTCTGCTATAGACTCATTCTGGGTGATTTATAAGCTGATGGAGAAATGAGGACGTCGGCAATGTCCTCATAATTCACCGCCTTCCTGTAATACCCGTGTCATTACACAGATTTGTATCTTGATGTCACAAACACACACATACACGCACGCAATTAACAGAGATACACAGACACACGCATGCACACACACATAGATAAACACAAATATATACTAACTGGCCACTTTATTAGGTACACCTGTGCAGTCAGCCAATCACATGGCAGCAGCTCGGTGCATTTCGGCGTGTAGACATGGTCAAGACGATCTGCTGCAGGTCAGAGCAAGCATCAGGATGGGGAAGAAAAGGGATTTAAGTGACTTTGAACGTGGCATGGTTGTTGCTGCCAGACGGGCTGCTCTGAGTATTTCAGAAACTGCTGATCTACTGGGATTTTCATGCACAACCATCTCTAGGGTTTACAGAGAATGCTTCAGCAAAGAGGAGATATCCAGTGAGCGGCAGTTCTGTGGATGCAAATGCCTTGTTGATGAGGTCAGAGGAGAATGGCCAGACTGGTTCCAGCTGATAGAAAGGCAACAGTAACTCAAATAAGCACTCGTTACAACCGAGCTCTGCAGAAGAGCATCTCTGAACACACAACACGTCCAACCTTGAGGTAAAAAGAACCGAAAATGATTGAAGAAATTAAATGAAATTAAAAAACAAACTAAACATGTAAATAAAAATTATATTAATTTAAATTAAATTAAAAATACACATTCAACAGAAATATGTAAGCAAAATATTAGGCTCAAAACAACAGCTTTCAGATGTTTTACTCATATTTGCCGAAAAATAAACCGTTAAAAAAACGCATCACACTTGACAGACGTGATCAACAGTGGCGCAAAAAGGGGGTATGCAGTATATGCGGCGCATAGGGGCGCCACACATGGGGGACGCCATTGTGCCAAAACTATTTTTGAAATTATCCATGTTAAAAGTTTCATATAATATATATATATATATATATATATATATATATATATATATATTTTTTTTTTTTTTTAATGTTTATTTAGCATTTTATACACGTATAATATTGTATTTTATTAAATTAAAAAACCATTCCCCCCCCCCATTTTTCATCCCATATACATGTTTTCATGAATTTATTATGTATTATATTGATTCATCAGGGCCTTTTGGTAACTTCTTAGCTCAAAACTATTTTAATTTTAGCTACAAACAAAGTTATAACATTTCAATTAAACAGAACATTTGTTTGTTGCTGTTTTTCTTTACACTAAACATTTGAAAGTCTTTTTTATTTCACTTTTAGCAGTTTCAGTCAATTGTTCTTGCAGAGACAGACCTTACACTCCTCACAGTATGCATGTGAGAAGTAATCGCAATGTTCTTTTGCCCTGTAGGACTCCCATGTCTATCATTTTGTTTTGACAAATGTAGTCCTAAAGCAAGGCTAGTCAAGGTGCTTTAATCCTTTAGTGAGGGAAAATTAAACTGAGGAGAGATTTGGGGGTGGTATGAGATGCATTTCTTTGCGACTTAACATGCTTAATGTAATTATACCTTTTACCACTTCATACTATTTCAGTTGTGTTCAGAACTGCCAAACTGTATTTTTTGAAGCATGTTGATATCTTTATGAAAAAATATCTTTAATTTATTGATGGAAATTATTTCACATTTTATCACTTGCCTGTTATAAAATATAGTTGGACTGAAGAGGTGCGCGCAAAAGTTGAAGCCGCATACCCATCAGTAAATGTGCAGTCGCGCCCCTGGTGATCACCGTCACTCATGAAGAACTGTCTCTATATTAAAGATGAATCTACATGAATCCTCAGCAGGGTAATTAACATGCAGGTATTGTGGCGCGATGCTGCAAACGGCTGAAACCAGAACAGAAATTATGCAGCGAGCGCTTTATAATGAGCTCCTGTCCCTTCCTCGAACCCGAGACTGCGCTTCACAATTCAGTCATATCTCACGCCTGATTAATCTCCATCCACAGCAGGTTTAGGCCGGCAGACAACGTTGACTGTCCTCAGATATAATTACGCAACGCTACATTAGTGTGCAGACACTGAAACTTTCCCAAGGACGCACAACGATGCAGTTTTAGAGTCTCTGATGCGAGCGTGGTGAAGTTTACACTCAGAATAACACACACTCTAGCGCTGGCGTTCTGGTGACTGTTGCTTTAAATGCAAATGAGATTTTCAGAAGAGGGTGGAGCTACAGACATAAAGACAGATGTAAACCCGGACTGGTGTTCTCAGCGCTGGTCAGGTGTGAGTGTGTGTTCATGCTTCTGTCAGTCTATGTCGCTCCTCATCTAAAGCTCCACATCTATAATGCTCTTAGTCTATGCTGCCATTATCTTCAGCAGCTCAAACACTCTGATGGCTAATGGACAGACGGCTGCTTCTCACTCAGGGCTGTTTATGCTAGTGAGGGGGAGATGGGCACTAGTGGGCGGGGCTTTCCCCCTCTGATGTCAATCAAACGTCAAGTCTGATCATAACAAATACTATTAATTCATGTTTGCCATTAGACGCTGACTATATTCACACACTGCTCACACACAACTGTGTCTACACCACTTATACGAGTTAATGTTTCATAACAGGTCACCTGCAGATACATTTGCAACAGACATATGTCATATGAGCTTAGGACAAAAAGGCTCGCTGGAAATGCATCAGCGTACATTTCTGCGAAATCTGAAATGAATGTGTTTTCAGGGCCCGGTTTTTCAAAAGTAATCCACAAGGATTTTGGATAAGGGATTGGATCAAATCTTGAAAATGGGTTTTTCAAAAGAAAAAACACATTACCTAATCGGATTAGATCACGTAATCCAATCTTGGTTTTGATCCGGATCAAACCTTTAGTTTGGGTTTTTCAGACCTTTTTGTAGGATCTGGATCACTTTGATCTAAAAAACCTGGATTAAACTGATCCCATAAGAAGGGTGGATTTAGTGTGGATTTCATGCCCAAAATGTAATGAAAACTTTAAAAATGTATTAAATAATACTATTTTTGGATCATGCAGTATCTTACGAGATATACTATTTATTCATAAGGTTTTAATTTTATTTGTTCATCTGTCAGGCTATAGTGATTATAGGCTTTAATGTATTCAGCCTTTCAGTATAGGCCTACAGCAAAGTAGAAAGAGTTTGGCCTCATAAAATAATCCTCCAAACAGCTGTCAAAACTGACCAAAACAATCAATTTTATTCTGTCACTAACTGATATATATATATATATATATATATATATATATATATATATATATATATATATATATATATATATATATTCATCACAATGGAAAATGTCTTTATTTTTAGAATATTTATTAGTGATGCATGCAATGATTACAGAATTAAAAAAAAAAATGCAAAGAATGGCAATGACTCATTTTTGAAATCTCTTTCAACAATTGCAAAAAGAGACTGAAAGAGCAGAAGCACAGCTTCATCTGGCAGAGGAACAACTGACTCTGACCAAACTGCAGCAAACCAAGGCCAGACTTGAGATTCCCCTCCTAAAGGCTGCGCTCAGACAAGCTGCTCTCCACATCAGATGAGGAAGTCTGACATTATTGTGGAGTTTTTGACATTCAGTCTTTTTTTATTTACATCTATATTTGAAACTTATTATAAAGATCCTTAATGTACAGTGTTGTAGGTCTCAAATGAGCGGACTGCTTAAAGAGGATGGGGTGTTGTTTTTTCTTGTTTTTATTATTATTTATTATTATTTAAATAATTATCAAATTTTCTTAGTTTTCATTTCAAATAAAAATAAAGTTATATTGATCCCATGCTGGCTATTCTACTCTTTACATATCTATAGTTCTACATTGTGATGTCCTATCCTGTTTGAGCACTGGTTATCCAGATTTAGTGATCCTGAAAAGTTCCTATCCGGATCAGATTGTTCCAATCCGATGTTGCTTTGAAAAACTGGCTCAAAAAGTAAGCTGGATTACCTGATCACGGATCGCAAAAACAGGATTACTAAATCCGGATCAATTTTATCTGGATTAAACCTTTTGAAAAACCGGGCCCAGGTGACATATACACAAGAGGCGTTGACAAAAGAGAACTGATGCTGTATTGCGGGAAGCTCATTTCACAGTTCTTTCAAAGCAAAATGGCCCATATCTGGTGATAATAACTGGGTGATTTCATAATTTTAGGTCCATTTGGACTCAAACAATCATTGTTTTATAGAACAATCACACCCTGATTTAAGGTCAATATTATTGGCCCCTTCAGCAATATTAGTGTTGGATTGTCTCCAGAACAAACCACTGTTATACAATGACTTGCCTAATTACCCTAACTTTACCCTAATTACCCTAGTGAAGCCTTTACATGTCACTTTAAGCTGAACACTAGTGTCTTGAAGAATATCTAGTCTAATATTATGTGCTGTCATCATGGAGAAGAGAAAATAAATCAGTTATTAGAGAAGAGTTATTAACACTATACTGATTAGAAGTGTGTTGAATCTGTGTATATATATATATATTCTTTTGATATAAATGTGTGTACTGCTGATCTACTGGGAGTTTCACGCACCACCACCATCTCTGGAGTTTATAAAAAATGAGAAATATCTCTCATGTCCAGCAGTCAAAAGAAAATGAGCCGTCTGGTTCAGCTGATAGAAAGACAACAGAAACTTTGAATAACCCCTCATCACGATGAGCATTAAAACTGAATTAAAGTAAACAGTTGTTGGAGCAAGAACTTAAGTGACCCTATAATTGGATCTCAGAAAGTAACTGCTTAAAAGTGTAGTACACGCGTCTTTTAATTAGGTTCATACAATCTAAAATTAATTTATTTCAAAAATCTAAGTTCTACCCTAAAGGTATTTTTTTCTCTATACAGTGATTGAGTTTAGCATCAGTCCCTGCAGCACCATCCAGAAGAAGACTGAAAAGTGATATTGATGACACAGAGAGCAGATGTTTGATGAGTTACTGATTCCTCCATGCATATATATAAATATATATAATGAGTCTATTTTGCATCTCCAAAATTAAACTTCAAAAACAAACAAAAATTCAGCGAAACTGAATAATAACACAAAGCTAATAATACCACAGTTATCTCTAAAACAATGAGTGTGTTTTTAGGGACATTTTTACAAGCAGGATTTTTTACATGGAACATATTAACTTATAAATAGGCTCACACAGAATCTGCGCCCAAAGAATTCCGCAGATTTTTTGCAGATTTTCCACAGAATACCTCAGATTTTTTGCCCATTATTAATTCTGTTTATTTACTTGAATAAATGTGTACATCTAAATTTATTCAGTTTTTATTCAGTCATTTATTACTTTTTATTTAATATATTAAGGTTTTAGTAATGATACTCCGCTACCCCCAAAATAATTCCATGGAAATCCACAGATTTTTAGCAAAATTGTCCGCAGAAATAGCAAAAAACGTCTGCAGATTCCGTCCCCCTGAATTATTAGCCCCCTGTTTATTTTTTCCCCTAATTTCTGTTTAATGGAGGGAAGATTTCTTCAGCACATTTCTAGGCATAATAGTTTTAATACCTCATTTCTAATAACTGATTTATTTTATCTTTGCCATGATGGCAGTAAATAATATTTTACTTAATATTTTTCAATATACTTCTATACAGCTTAAAGAGACATTTAAAGGCTTCACTAGGATAAGATCTAGAAGAAAAAAATATTATCAGACATACTGTGAAAATTTCCTTGCTCTGTCAAACATCATTTGGGAAATATTTAAAAAAGGAAAAAATCAAAAGGGGGCTAATAATTCTGACTTCAACTGTATGTGTGTGTATATATATATATATATATATATATATATATATATATATATATATATATATATATATATATATATATATATATATATATATATATATATATAATTTAGGATAAATTACTCCACTATAGCTATTTTTGACTTTCTCTATTGCTTGAATTTTATGTTCTAATTTAACCTCAACCTCTAACCCTAACCTAACCTTAACCGACCCTAACATAACCAAACCAAACTCTAAACTAACTTAACCAGTCTTAACCTAACCAACCCTGACCAACTATAACCTAACCATAACCCTAACTTAACCAATGCCTAACCCTAACCCTAACCCTAACCCAACCTTATCTAACCCTAACACTAACCTAATCCAAACCAAACCCTAACTTAATCTAACCTAACCCTAATTTTCAGAATCGTGCAGTCTAATTTTTATATTTTAGTGTGCTTCTTCAGCTTAAAGACGACTCTCATATGGAGAATGAAGCCTCGTGCATCGCTCAGGGGTGAGTTTCACAAACTTCAACAGTATCAAGACCTTGATGGTTTTTTTAGTCTCTTCTATCAAATCTGAGCTTTATTCTGTATTCTCTATTGGATTCGGTTTAGGTGATTGTGTAGGCCATTCTTTAGCTCGATTTGCAATCTGAGAGTCTCCTTGGCTGTGTTTTGGATCATTGTCTTGCTGAAATGGTTTCATCCTCCTGCTGATGTAGATGTTGGACTGGAGCAGCTGATGTTTATTTACACTGAGGAAGGGCAGAGGCTTGCTGAAAAACTGCTGAGAGATTTCAGCTGCTGTCTGGGCTTTCACTGCCCAAATACACCTTCCTTTCTTCATCTATTCAATCCTTTTTTTCTGCATTATTTTATTATGTATAACTTTGTAAACTAATTCGATTTGTTTTCTTTGCATATATGGATTTCTTTGGGTTTTAAGTTTAGAGATATGTTTCCTGAGAAAAATGTGCAATACTTATTTACACCACTTTAGATAAATGATAATGGAAAATATGTATAAGACATCATGATTACGTATCAGTCTGAAATATTTGTATTGATTAACCTACAAAATCTTGTCAAGTTTTAGGAAATAATGCGAGTGAGCTTTTCCTTTAAACAAGCAAAATAATCTGCCACAGGGCCAAGCAGAATAATTTTGCTTTACTTTTGACATGAGATTATTTTGCATACCCCGTTGTCAGATTTTTTCGCTTGTTTTAAGGAAAAACTCACTTAATTTTAACTCATTTTTTCTGAAAATAAGACAATATGTTGTGCTTGTTTAGAAAATGCTTCTCGGTTTAAAAATTTGTAGATATTTGCACTAGAATCAAGACAAAACTCTACATAAGCAAAGCATTTGTTTTCAGTGTAGTAACCTTTTTCTTCCAGGTATTTGACTGAGAGCTGAATCATTTAAATTCACATTTCAGCACAGCTGTTTCAGCCGCAATTTTAGTAACACACCTTTTTTTTTTTTACCTTCAGCCACTTTAGACTGTCATGTCAGCAAATTCTGCAAGTTAGTGAACAGATATAATCATCTGCAGACTTAAAATGGTAATGGGGAAACTTTTCGTTCCTGCCTCGAGGACAGCAAACACCTGTCAAACGTTTTACATCAAGAAGACATCGCTTGAAAAGAGTGTTTAAAGATGGGTGGAAAGAGAACTGAAAAATCATACTCAAACACCATTACATGCCCAAAAATGTAGTGCAAGCAAAGTAAAATGATCTGCTGTAAATATTACTGGTCACACTTTACACTTTAATGTGTTTACCAAGATGAACTAGGTATAGCATTTATTCATCATAATTCAACATTATTAACATCCAAATTCATGCTTGCTAGCATTATTTAATGCACAGAGTTAACGACCTTCCAATAAATGGTTGTATTTTTATTAACTAACATGAACAAAATCTGTAATGAATGTACTGTTCGTTGTTTGTTCATATTTGTAAATGCATTAACTAAGGGTGTACTCACACTATGCCATCCGAACCGTGCCCAGGGCCGTTTCCCAGATCGTTTCCCAGCATTTGCGCCCACAGAACTGCCGCTCACTGGATATTTCCTCTTTGTCGGAGCATTCTCTGTAAAGCCTAGAGATGGTTGTGCGTGAAAATCCCAGTAGATCAGCAGTTTCTGAAATACTCAGCAACAACAACCATGCCACGTTTAAATCTCCTTTCTTCCCCATTCTGATGATCTGAAAAGCGTAAACAGCGGCCTCTGGTGAATTCCTGAAAACAAAAACTGCAAAAAAAAGTAGCTCCTGGGACGTATTTGGCGCTCTCCAGAAATTTGCATAGGGGTACATATCAATAATGAGCCTGGGTTGCTTATTTCTCTCTATATTATTTCTTATACACTATATTATTTCAAACTACTAAAATGTCAATAAAAGTCACTTTGTTGAACAGAAGAGGCAAAGCAAAGATCAACATCCCATAATGCAATTCACAACCGCAAATAAGTGGAAAACTCAAATTAATACGGAAAGTGTTAATTAACAGATCTTTCTTTCCAGTGCGGGGTGCTCAATCAAGCAGTTTTCGAGCAATCACAGTCACTTACCCCGGCTTTTTCCAGCGTGGCGGTCCGCTGACAGACTCAGGCATCATCTCCCTGTGGAGATCTCCTCATTTACATTCATATTACCATCTCTCCATCAACAATTACAGCCAGCGATTCCAGTAAAAAATAATTCAATCAGAAGAAGGAAAACCTCGGGGAGCAGATACTGATACTAGCAGCATGTTAAGCAGTTAAGAAAAAACATGGCAATGATGTTTCAATCAGAACTGTCGCATTAGGTAATGTTATACTTTATTTACACTGCAAACAAAAAAAAAAAACTACATTTTTTGTCTTGTTTTAAGTCCAAATGCCTACAAATCCTTAAATCATGAAGCGTTTTTCTAGACAAGCACAACATATTGTCATGTTTTAAATCAAAGTCAAAATTAAGTGAGTTTTTTCGGTAACACTTTACAATAAGGTTCGTTAGTTAATGCATTTACTAACATGAACTAATCATGAACAGCACATGTACAGCATTTATTAATCATAATTGAACATTTACTAATGCATTATTAACATCCAAGTCTATGCTTGTTGACATTAGTTAATGCACCATGAGTTAACATGAACTAACAATGAACTACTGTATTTTCATTAACTAACGCTAACTAACATGAACAAATACAGTAGTAAATGTGTTGTTCATTGTTTGTTCATGTTATTAAATGCATTAATTAACATTACCTAATGAACCTTATTGTAAAGTGTGACCGTTTTTTCTTAAAACAAGCCAAATAATCTGCCAAATGACGTAAACAAAATAATCATATGTCAAAATGAAAAGCATGATTATTTTACTGACCCCTCTGGAAGAATATTTTGCTCATTTTAAGAGAAAACTCACTTAATTTTGGCATATTATAGACAATATTTCTTGCTTGTCTTGCTTGTTTTACACTGAAAAAAATGTTGCATGCAGAACTGTTGCAAACAATGTCTTTGTGTTGAATTTAAACAAACAAATTAAGTTTAATAATGTTCAACTTAATTTGTTTGTTTAAATTCAACACACATAAATTGTTTACAACCACTTAACGTAAAAAAAATTGAGTAAATCCAAGGAATCATCTTTGAATAATTTTTTTCAGTGTAGGGTGGTTAAATTATGTCTGATCTTTAACTATTTCGCCTATTGCTAGAAACATAGATAACTTGTACAGGATTCATCCAACTCTACATGAATGCATGCACTTTTTTAAGGTGTTCTCCTAAACAGGCGCTGCATCAAGAATCCTCATTCATCTATTAGTCAGATCAGCACATGGGCTCAGGACTACCTTTGTCAAGCACCACAATACGCAGTTACATCCACAAACGCCAGTTAAAACTGCACCGGGCCAAAAGGAGGCCCTATGTTAACAGTGTCCATCGACTTCTCTGGGCTCACTGGCATCTGAGATGGACCATCACACAGTGGAAACCTGTACTGTGCTCAGATAAATCAGTATTTTAGATGCTTTTGGGAGAAATGAATAGCGCGTGCCAAAGACCAAAGAAGAAAAGGATCATCCTGTTCCCATCAAGTCCAAAAGCCCGGCTCTGTCATGGTATGAGGTCGTGTCAGTGCCTGAAAGGTAACCTGCACTTCTATGATGCTCCATTAATGCTGAAAAGCACACGGAGATTTTGGAGCCCAATATGCTGCCTTGTTTTCCTGGGACACTCCAGACACACAAAGCCACAATCTGCACACATTACAGAGTCCTGCTGTGGAGGAAGAGGATACAGGTACTGGAGTGGCCTGCCTGCAGTCCTGACCTGTCTCTAATAAAGGATGTGTGGCGCATTTTGAAGCTCAAAATGTGACAACGAAGACCTGTTGCCCACCTTAAGACTTGTTTGCAGGAAGAATGGGATGAATTACACCTGAAACACGTCTTCAACTTCTTTGAAGTGTTGTGAAAAGGAATGACAACATGACTTAGTGGTAAAGGCTTTACTGTCCCAACTTACTTTGAAATGTTTTGCATGAACCAAAGTGTGTATATGTGTGTGTGTGTTTATATATATATATATATATATATATATATATATATTAGAGGTGTGAACCTATACTGGTCTCACGGTTCGGTTCGGTTACGATTATCATGCCATCGATTCGGTTCAATTCGATTGATGATGCTTTCCATATATAGTGTTATATTTTAGGGGGAGGCTATAACATGCTGTCTGTATAAACACACAGACACACAGCAACACACTGTCTCTCATTCAAACACATTCACAAACATAGACAGCATCAAACAAACAAACACACACACGCACACACACACACACAAACAAACACACTTAAGCCCTTGCAACAGGGAGAGCTCGCGCTGAGCGGAGCAGAAAAACGAAAAAAATAAGCACTTTTCCGACGGTCCCTTACAGAGAGCTCCTCTCAGCGCAAGCTCTGCCGGCTAAAGTAAACGCAGACTGTGAGGGCTTAAGATTTGTCTTTCTGTTGGAAACACACTTTAGATCTTTTTAGGGTAAGCGTTTTTTGAGTTATTGCAGTCTGTAACTGAATGTGTGTCAGGAAAATCGAAAACAAAACCAACTGAAGCGCGCTCATCTCCTCATTTCTGGAGCCCCACTGGATATACAGCGCCCTAAGCATTTGCCTATGGTGCCTATGCCACGGGCCGGCCCTGAGTTGGCTGAGTGTTGTAAATAACGGCGCTCACCTCCCTCGCGACAGAGGGCATAGGAGATAAATGACGTCAGTACATGATAACCAGTTATGGTTATTACTGAATCAATACCGAATTGTCCGCATCTGCATCGCGGTGCAACAATTAATTTTGACACCCCTAATATATATATGTGTATGTATGTATGTGTATATGTATATGTGTATATATATATATATATATATATATTCAGTCACCGTGGCATGACTAGCTCTCAGACACTTTCCGTTTTTAAAGGCAGCTGACATGTGAATCAAGGTTTGGAGAATAAATCTGTTTAATGCGCTGTACTCCACTGGCTGGTGTTGACGCAGAGAGATGAGTACTGTCAGTTCCGTTACAGCCCTAATATTCCCATGACTAATTGCTGATAGTGTCATAAATATGAGTTGTTTTTTTGGGGGGGCAGAGCGTGTCTGGATCAGATCTGACTGACCTTGCTGTGGGATTAGCCTGTAGCACTCTTTTTTTTTTTTTTTTACACTCAGATATTCTCTCTTATCCATCCATCTGCTACGCTGAGCTGAATAACTCATTAACCCCGTCTCACCACACACAATGACTGCAATATTTTAATTATTTGCAGCTTTGGAATCGCTGTGTTGGTGGCCATCAGTGAACATGCGTCTATTGTTCAACCTTTATTGAAAACGCATTATTAGGACTAGTGGGAAATTACCAAGGGCTCGTCTCAAGAAGATTCATTCATTTTCTTGTCGGCTTAGTCCCTTTATTAATCCAGATCGCCACAGCGGAATGAACCGCCAACTTATCCAGCAAGTTTTTACACAGCGGATGCCCTTCCAGCTGCAACCCATCTCTGGGAAACATCCACACACACACTCACACACACACTCATACACAACAGACAATTTAGCCTACCCAATTCACCTGTACCGCATGTCTTTGGACTGTGGGGGAAACCGGAGCACCCGGAGGAAACCCACACGAAGGCAGGGAGAACATGCAAACTCCACAGAGAAACGCCAACTTGAGCCGAGGTTCGAACCAGCGACCTTCTTGCTGTGAGGCGACAGCACTACCTACTGCACCGCTGATCTCAAGAAGATATTAATAATAAAATGACTGACGAGTTTTAGCTGAAATAAGCTACACATCTTCTGTAAATGCTGAGTGGGTTTCAGCAAAATGTCAGTAAAATATGGAGAAACCCATCCGTTGGGTTTAACTGCAAAGATTGGAGTAGGATTATTTTTTTTAAGGAAAAACTCATTTAATTTTGACTCGTTTCTGAAAACCAGACAATTGTTTGCACTGATCCCTGCTGAAAAATCCAGCTTAAACCAGCCTAGGCAGGTTGGCTGGTTTTAGCTGGTTGACCAGGCTGGTTTTAGAGGGGTTTTGGCCATTTTCAGGCTGGTTTCCAGCCATTTCCAGCCTGGTCTTAGCTGGTCAGGCTGGGAAATGACCAACTAAAACCAGCTTGAACAGCCTAGCGAAGCTGGTGGTCCAGCCAAAACCAGCTATGTCCAGCTTAAACCAGGCTGGTCAAGCTGGTTTAAGCTGGATTTGGCTGGTCATTTTCCAGCCTGACCAGCTAAGACCAGGCTGGAAATGACTGGAAACCAGCCTGGAAGTGACCAAAACCCCTCTAAAACCAGCCTGATTAACCAGCTAAAACCAGCCAACCAGCCTAGGCTGGTCTAAGCTGGATTTTCAGCAGATATCTGTTTCGTAAATAAGAATAATAACAATAACAGATCATTAAAAAAAGACCAACCCTGTTTTTTGACAGACTTAAAGCCCGAATCAGGCAAACACTGATGTTTTGAAAGTTCGTCTTTACTCTCCTTGAAAGACTGAGCTGCAGTTGACTTTTCGTATTAAACTGGGCTGGAAGCATTTTAACATAGCAGAAGTATCTCTCATCCCTCCATTATTCAGGAAAAACAATCCCCTTTGAATATTAATAATGTTTGCCGTTACCTGTTGCCTCAGAAGTGATTGTGATGACTGCTACTCCTCATGCAAACTACCAGTTTCCCTCAGAATGCATGAAGTTTGGGCATTCTGATCAAATGCTTACAGCGCTCTCATTTTACATGCTGATTTTTAATGATGCCTGCAGACATACTGAAAACACTTTCCACACTGCAAAAACACGTTTTGATTTGTTTCCAGTCCAAAAAAAATCTAAAAACTTTCTAGACAAGAATAAAATATTATTTGGTTTTTAATAAATAATTATTCAAGATTAAGTGTGGTTTACCTTAAAACAAGCAAAACAGTTTCATTCAGGATCAAAACTCCCCCAGGAGTTTTTCAGCCTTCCAAAGCCAAAATGGAGAGTGCTGGCACGTCACTTCCAGCAGTGGCCGCTGGATGAGCGCACCCCAACCAAAGAGCATGCAGGCCAAAGCTCTAATACAAGGATGTCCAAACTCGGTCCTGGAGGGCCGGTGTCCTGCAAAGTTTACTTCCAATCCCAATTAGACACAGCTGGCCTAGCTAATCAAACTCTTACTAAGCTTATCAGAATCATCCAGGCAGGTGTGTTGAAGCAAGTTGGAGCTAAAGTCTGCAGGACACCGACCCTCCAGGACCGAGTTTGGACACCCCTGCTCTATTGAATCTGGCCTGCCTTTGGCTGCTTGCAGACCATCAGTCAGCTGCCTAGCTAGTGGAAAGGCTAGTGATTGACCACTTAATGCAGAAGTTGCCCTCCTAGCAATGATAACACTCCCTTCCCTGCTGAAAAATCCAGCCTAAACCAGCCTAAGCTGGTTGGCTGGTTTTAGCTGGACGACCAGGCTGGTTTTAGAGGGGTTTTGGCCACTTCCAGGCTGGTTTCCAGCCATTTCCAGCCTGGTCTTAGCTGGTCAGGCTGGGAGATGACCAGCTAGAACCAGCCTGACCAGCTTAGCCAAGCTAGAAGTCCAGCCAAAACCAGCGATATCCAGCTTAAACCAGGCTGGTCAAGCTGGTTTTAGCTGGATTTGGCTGGTCATTTTCCAGCCTGACCAGCTAAGACCAGGCTGGAAATGGCTGGAAACCAGCCTGGAAATGACCAAAACCCCTCTAAAACCAGGCTGGTCAACCAGCTAAAACCAGCCAACCAGCCTAGGCTGGTCTAAGCTGGATTTTTCAGTAGGGTTCACTGCAACCCTGCCACTTGGCCAGAGCTGATGGAAGGCATTGAGCTGGCGCAAGCATCAGCGCCCCAGGATGCTAGAGAGAGAGAGCAGAGGAACCCCAGAAATGGCGACCATGCATATAGTATGCTTTCTTCACCCGGCCCGCTCCCTAACCCCCTGTAAGTTGGGGAATCATCCTTAAAAAAATAATTCCAGTTGCTAGCACATTATGGCTGTGCTTGATTTGTTATTATCTGCATCTGTGAACTTGTTATGTTCTCGTGTCCCTGCTGCTTTGTATTTCGCCTCTTGGCCAGGTCGCCATTGTAAACGAGAACTGGTTCTTATTTGACTTCCCTGCTTAAATAAAGCTTTTTAGAAAATCTAAATATTAAAAACTTCTAAGATGCTGATGACCGTTAAATGCAGTCTCGTGAAAAGGCTCCATCACTGTGAAAGCGCTCCTGCTAGATGAGCATTGCGTGAGTGTGGTCAGGAGGTGGCTTGACAGCTTTAAACAGCCTCTTCTTACAGAATTAATCACGTTCCCTCCGGGGACCCCCTTCAGCGGGAACGGCTAAATTGTGTGGGGCCATGAACACCGTTCAGCCTGCGCTCTTCAAAAATGAGTTCATGGAATATTTAAAAATATCTTTGTCTCAGATGAAGAAGCACCTCAGACATATTTTCCTATGCTGAAGCGCTTTCCTGCTCGAAATACACCACAAAAAATGCTTTTCTTACTTAGAGTTTTTGTCTTGTTTCTAGACAGAATATCTAAAAATTCTTGCATTTTCAAGACAAGGAAAACATATTGTCTTGTTTTCAGACAGAAACAATATTTTAAGAGTTCCCACTTAGATATGCTTAGCGTTTATAGCAGGTTTGGTAAGCTGTCCCGGGAGAGAACCCTGAGCTTGGAAATACTTGGGCCCAGGGCTCCCGCCCGGTCAATAAGCATATAAGGCAGAGGTGTCCAAACTCGGTCCTGGAGGGCCGGTGTCCTGCATAGTTTCCTTCAACACACCTGCCTGGAAGTTTCTAGTATACCTAGATAGAGCTTGATTGGCTAATTCAGGTGTTTTTAATTGGGGTTGGAACTAAAATATGCAAGACACAGACCCACCAGGATCGAGTTTGGACACCCCTGATATAAGGGTATCCGAGATCTGGTAGGTCTCGAGAGCTCCCTCTTGGAAAAGGGAGGAAAAGGAGGAGATGGGGTGGAAGGGGGGATTCTTCCAAAATGAAGATAGAGCAGAAGAGGGAAAACGATCTATTTATTGTAAACCGGGATCACTCTGATTGGATTATTACTGATAACAGATGAGCAGCCAGTCGTGCTCAATCATATCACATGCTCCTCTCGAAACTAGTTTATGAAACTTCACTTATGAAAAATTTGGATCTGGATTTAGAGCCCTTCATAGCACAGAACAGCACTCCTAAGAGTTACGAATGACCTCCTCCTGCCGTCAGATCGTGGTTTGCTTTTCTCTCTTAGTGTTATTGGACCTCAGTGCTGCATTTGATACAACCAATCATATTATTCTCCTACAGTAGATCGACTTGACAATTATGTTGGTATTACTGGAACTGCATTGGCCTGGTTCAGGTCGTATCTATCTGAGTGTTCTCACTTTGTATGTAGTTAATGAAGAGGCATCATACAGATCAACAGTACACTGTGGGGTCCCACAAGGCTCAGTTCTTGGTCCCTTACTGTTCACACTATATATGCTACCGCTAGGAAATATCATTGAAAACATTACTGAGTTACTGTAGCTTCCACTGTTATGCTGATGATACACAACATTTTATCTCCTCTCAACCTGATAACTTGTATGTATTTACGAAATAAACAGATTGTATAGCTGAAATTGACATTTTTTTTTAATTACTAAATTCGAAACACTGAGGTCTTGCTTTTTGGACCCAAAAACCTCACACGCAAAAACCTGGAGCACTGTCTAACCCTGTATTCTTAGTTCAGTCCTCATCTTCAGTCAAACATTTGGGGGTGATTTTTGATAGCAACCTGTCATTCGAAGCCATGGCCTTTGCTTCACTGCCCGCCTCATTATGATTTATTTTGGAAATTGCACCGCGAAAATGAAACTTATCTAATGCTATTCTTCAGGTGTAGAAAAATGGAGGAAAAATGACGACGAGGAGAGACAAGCACAAAATCATTTCAAGACACTGATGATTCATAAAAAGCTTTCCAGGAGAGAGCCCCAAGCTCAAGGGATCCTCGAGCCTGGGGCTTCCTCCCGTTGGCAGAGCGAGAGGGGAGCCTAAGCTCGGTGGATGTCAGAACTCCCTGGCTGCGTTAGCTAAGGGAACGATAGGGTTTATAAAGTGCTTGATTGTTGTGCATGTTGAATGTCTTTGGATGGTGGAAGGAAACCGGAGAACACGGGGAATCCCACGCGAACACGGGGAGAACATACAAACACCGGCCTGTTGGGACCAGGGCCGGCGGTGTTCTTGCTGTGGGGCTCACAGTGCTAACCACTGGGCCGCCGTGCCGCCCGATCAGAGGTAAAGGAGGAGAACTGGGGAGGAAAGGGGGGTTTCTTCCAAACGAAGATAAAGTGGACTGAAAACTGTGGTCATTTATAGTAGCTTAGGGCTCATATGATTGGAAGATAGTGATTAGCAAATACAAGACCGGCCGTGATAAATCATAAGCACGTGATCCTCTCGAAATTAGTTAATGAATAAACTTCACTTCTAGCATCGATTGGAAGTGCTAGTGATGATGGTCAAGACATAATCTAGTAGCCAGTGGTGTAAAGTAACTAATACTCAAATGACTGTAATTGAGTATGATGCTGCGTTCACACCAGACGCGGAACGCGCGGATAAATCGCGCTATTTGCAGCTAAATTGCCGCGTGAACATTTGAGTTTACTCGCTTCATTCGCGCGTCAAATCCGCTTCATTCCAGTTCAAATCCGCTTCAAGCTCAGTTTGATGACTTGTTGTCGGTGTCGCCTGGAGGATTTCCCCCGGGACACAATCAATAGGTTCTACGTCACAATCACGCCCCCACAAGAACAAGCTTCTGATTGGTTAACGTGGCGCGAATGTCTGCTGAAGTTCAGATTTTTGAACTCGAGTGATTTGCGCGAAACGCGCGTCAAACGCGTGAAACACTCATTTCGCACCGCTCCATTCGCACCACGACATTCGCGTATATCGCGCCGCAGGATGTCTATTCGCCCGTTTGCATTGACTTAACATGTAAATCACTTGCGCTTGACGTGCTTTCCACATATAGTGTGAACACAGCATAACACTGTTGCCAGATACTCATTGTAACCAAATTATTATAGCCAGTAGCAGGCAACAGTGTTGCCAGTGAATTTCTGTAACTCACAGGTGTCAAACTCAGTTCCTGGAGGGCCGCAGCTCTGCACAGTTTAGTTCCAACCCTGATTAAACACACCTGATCAAACTAATTGAGTCCTTCAGGCTTGTTTGAAACCTTCAGGTAAGTGTGTTGGAGCAGGGTTGGAACTAAAGTGTGCAGGGCTTCGGCCCTCCAGGAATTGAGTTTGACACCCCTGCTGTAACTGAACCATTGCAGTGAGTAGCTGGCCACAGTGTTGCCAGTATTTTACTAAGCCTGGTAAGGTCTAACAGTGTGGCAGGTATGCTGCCGGGTCAAAATGTACCCAAAGGAAGACCATAAATATGTAGAGACTACATGACAATAAAAAAGATGACATTATTCTAATGTTGGAGCCATTTTAGAAAAAACAACAACAACAAGATTTTTATATATATATTCCCCTATGCTTGCCGTTTCTGCTTCTCGAGGCGTTTTCCTGCTCTAAATAACATCTTAAAATATTTGCCATCTTAATACATGTGATAGTTACATTAGGGGCGTGTGTGTTTTTTGAGTTCGGGAACTTTTAATTCATCTTGCTGGGCTTTTACGTTGCCTGCTAGCGTTCGGCTGTCATGCATTTGGTCCCAGTAATTTGTCATGCCATTTAAGTCTTGTTTAATAACGCTTAATGCCGCCAAGCCGACGTGAAAGGCTGTCTTGGTAGGTAGCTTAAATGCAATTACACTTGTCAGGGTGTTGTTTGAATACAGTTGGGCCTGACTGTCTGCAATCGTACCATGAAATGTGTCAGAAGTTGAGCTGCTTTATGGAGTCAGTCAGGATGATAGCACACGCTGCTGTGTTGCTTAGAGACTGGCCTGTGCATGTAGCTCTCTCCGCTTGATGCTAATATTATCGCAGCTTGATGTTAATAACAATATTAATTTCTGAAGTTTGCCACTGCAGATTGTTCTATTTTCGACCATGAGTGGCAACTCTGTCTTATATAAACACTGTGAATGTGGGAGTTCTCCATAAACTTCATGACACTCTGTGTGATAATAGTTTCTTACTTAGTTTTAGTCTTGTTTCTAGTCCAAATAGCTAATTAATCTTAAATCAAGAAGCATTTTCTGGACAAGAAATAAATATTGTCTTGTTTTCAGAAGTAATGAGTCAAAATTAATTTAGTTTTGACATAAAACAGGCAAAATAATCATGCTTTTTGCTTTGAAATAAGTTTATTTTACTTAGCCCAGTTTCTACTGTTTCAACTTACTATTACTTTAACAAAATAAAACGCGTAATAATATTATTATTAGTAGTAGCATTCATTATTATTATTATTATTCATTCATTTTCTTGTCGGCTTAGTCCCTTTATTAATTTTGGGTCGCCACAGCGGAATGAACCGCCAACTTATCCAGCAAATTTTTACGCAGCGGATGCTCTTCCAGCTGCAACCCACATACACTACGGACAATTTAGCCTACCCAATTCACCTGTACCGCATGTCTTTGGACAGTGGGGGAAACCGAAGCACCGGAGGAAACCCACGAGAAGGCAGGGAGAACATGCAAACTCCACACAGAAACACCAACTGAGCCGAGATTCGAACCAGTGACCCAGCGACCTTCTTGCTGTGAGGCGACAGCACTACCTACTGTGCCACTGCCTCGCCCCTTATTATTATTATTATTATTATTATTATTTGCATTGATTATTTTTATTTATTTTTAAGTATGTGTTCTTTTTAATATTTCCACTTTGCCACAAAAATAATGGGACATTTTTTGTTTAATAACGATGGTTTGTTCTGTAGACAGTCGAGGAGAAAATAGCCTGAAGAGGCTAATAATGGTGTCCCTAAAATGGTTCATAAAAAAATTAACAACTGCTTTTCTTCTAGCCGAAATAAAACAAATCAGACTTTCTCCAGAAGAAAAAATATTATCAGACATACTGTGAACATTTCCTTGCTCTGTTAAACATCATTTATGCAATTTGATACATTTTGATAAACTTTTAATAATTTATATTTGTTGTTGTTTTCTTTTCTAATGCTGGGGTCATTTTAGAAAGTCACCAAACCTAAAGATAAAAAATATATATATATATATTTTTTTTTTTTGTTAAAATTGTCAATTTCGATAAGTCTGTATACTTATATATATATTTCCATTGTTTTACAATGAATAATGATAAATATAGTTTGATCTCTTCATTTATGTCTGTATTAATTAGTTTGGCTATAAAATCAGTGTACATATAGTGGAAAATATAAAGATAAACAAGATTTTTTTGTTTAATGTTAGGGTCATTTTACAAAAAAAGTCACCAAACGTCAAATTAAAAAAAAAATAAAAAAAATTGTTAAGATTTTTTTTTCTGCTGTTACAATGGTAATTATGACCCATAAGCCAACAGAAGAATTAATTCTGGATTTTTTTTTTCCCTTTGTGTCTTAAAAAACATCGAGAAATATAGTTTAAAATACAATATATATATAGGTAAAATACGGGAAAAAAAATCTAATGTTGGGGTCATTAAAAAAGAAAATTCAAGATGAAAAAAAAAACATGGTTTAGTTTTGTCAGCTGTTAAAATGGTCATTTCGACCCACAAGCCGAAAGCACATAACACTTAAGTCTGTATACTTTTTAAAACATTTCTGTTGTGCCAGAACAAACATTGATAAATATAGTGTGATGTCTTCATTTATGTCTTCAGGGAAGTTGTTTTGCAGTGGTTTGTCAGCATTACTCACTGTGACACAATTAATTATTTACATTCATCCGTTGAGCAAACTCTTATTCAAAGCGAGCAGAGCAACAAAAGCACTTCATCAAGGAGCCAACGACGTGCTCATAATACACATCGGCAGGCTTATTTGGCAACCGGATGAGGGAGAACGAAGAGTTTGCGAGTGTATCAAGAGGTTTTGGGTGGAGGTAGACAAACAAAACAGACAATAAAACTAAAATCATAACTAATTGATGAGACGGTTATTTATTTTTTTGCTTCATCTCGTGTCTTAACCGAAAGACTTCAGCGCTGGTTTTGACATCACTGACGAGCTTATGGGAAAGTTTTGTGGTTGTGTGCTGTAAGTTGTCCTCACGGGAGAGAAACAGCTTGTGAAATCTGCTGATATTCATCATCAATATGGATTCGCACATGGGGGGCCGTGTTGGAAACGTCTGCGAAGACATTTGATCTTTCTAAAAAAGGAAGAGATGATGGATGCGTGCTTTTGTGAGGGAGAAATGCTTTTGTATTTAGCTTTTTTGTACATAGAGCTTTCCACACTGGATACGCAAAACAACCGAACATGACGATCCAGAAAATGTGGACAAATAAATAAACAAACGAGGACTAAAAGATAAACGAGGACGCCATGAAAACTGGAAACCAGCATATGATCAGAACACATACTGTGTGCAATGAGCTGCATTTCATGCTCAACTGTGTGTTTATTTCTCAGCCCGCACTGTAACAGCCAGCCCACACCTTTAGACATGTACATTATCTTCAGATTTAATGCTGGATTACGAGGAGATCACATAAGCTGTGCAGTTTCAGAAACGCTCAGAAGCTTCTGATCTGGAAAAATGACGTCCTGTTAGTGTCATTTTGAACATTAAAAGTCTGCGTTAAGGCCTTCTTCATACATGATATATATTTAACAAAGGGGTCACCAACACCAACCACAGCCATGTCACCCCGCAGCCCAAGACCGGTTACTCACTGAGGCTAAGCAGGGCTGAGCTTGGTCAGTACCTGGATGGGAGACCACTAGGGAACACTAGGTTGCTGTTGGAAGTGGTGTTAGTGAGGCCAGCAGGGGGCGCTCAACCTGCGGTCTGTGTGAGTCCTAATGCCCCAGTACAGTGAAGGGGACTCTATAGTGTCAGTGGGCGCCGTCTTTCAGATGAGACGTTGAACCGAGGTCCTGACTCTCTGTGGTCATTAAAAATCCCATGGCACTTCTCGTAACCCCTGTGTCCTGGCCAAAGTCCCTCTATCGGCCCTCAGAATCATGGCCTCCCAATCATCCCCTTCCACAGAATTGGCTCCATCACTGTCTCTCCTCTCCACCAATAGCTGGTGTGTGGTGAAGCACTGGTGCTGTTGTCCTGTAGCTGCCGTCGCATCATCCAAGTGGATGCTGCACACTGGTGGTGGTGTGGAGAGACCCCCCTCATGATTGTAAAGCGCTTTGGGTGTACGGCCATACACAATAAATGCACTATATAAATACACACTACATTACCTGTTCCTGGAGATCGACCATCCTGCAGATGATCAAACACACCTGAAACAATTCATTAAGCTCTAAAGCTGCGGTCACACTTGACTTTTCTCCCCATACGCAGGGTCGTGCTGCGGTGCAAAGTTCAAGCTTGAGGAACTCTGAGCAGCGAAATCGCATCACTTGACTGCGTGAGACCAATCGAGGATCAAAACATACCACCTAATCCCATACCACCCTTTCTCCATCCATCCATTCTTCCTCCCTCTAATCTCCTCCCCTCATTTCATCCATCCATGCCATCATTTATTCACCCATCCATCCCATTTCCATATCACCCTTCATAAATCCATCCATCCTCCCTCCCTCCAGTCCATCCATTTATCCATCCATCCCTAGATCATTCCATCCATCCATCCACCCTTTCTTCCTCCCTTCAATTCTTACATCCATCCTCCCAAAAATCCAATTCCATCCTTCCATCCATCCATTCATCCCTCCCTCAATCATTTCATCCATCCATCTTCCCATTTCCACCCATCAATCATTCCATCCCTCCTCCCATTTATCTTCCTTTCAATTCTTCCATCCATCCTCCCAAAAACCCAAATCCATCATTCCATCCATCCCATCCCACCCTTCATCCATCCATCCACGCATCTGTCATCCATCCTTTCACCAATCCCATCATTCCATCCATCCATCCATCCATTCATTCCTCCTTCAATCATTTCATCCATCCATCTTCCCAAAAACCCAAATCCATCATTCCATCCATCCCATCTAATCCCATTCCACCCTTCATCCATCCATCCACCCATCTGTCCTCCTTCCTTTCCCCCATCCCATCCTTCAATCATTCCATCCTTCCATCCATCCCTCCCTCAATCTTTTCATCCATCCATCTTCCCATTTCCACCCTTCAATCATTCCATCCCTCCTCCCATTTATCTTCCTTTCAATTCTTCCATCCATCCTCCCAAAAATCCAAGTCCATCATTCCATCCATCCCATCTAATCCCATCCCACCCTTCATCCATCCATCCACGCATCTGTCATCCATCCTTTCACCAATCCCATCATTCCATCCATCCATTCATTCCTCCTTCAATCGTTTCATCCATCTATCTTCCCAAAAACCCAAATCCATCATTCCATCCATCCCATCTAATCCCATCCCACCCTTCATCCATTAATTTGCCAACCCCTCCTCCCCCCCTCTCTCAAATCCCATCTCATCATTCCGTCCATCCATGCCATAATTTATCCACCCACCATCTCTTCTCCAATCCAAATATCCCTCTAACCCCATCCCACCCCATTACATCCATCCTTCCTCCAATCCATCCATCAGTCCTTCCTCCCTCCAATCGCATCATCCCATCTATCCATCCTCTCTCCAATCCAGTTCATTCATCCATCCCATCTAATCCCATACCATCCTTCATCCATCCATCCACCCACCCATCTCTCCTCTTTTCTCCCATCCCACCACTCACCCACCCATCCCATCAAAACACATGTGATATCTGCAGAAGCATCACAGCTGTATGCAATATATACACATCAGTGTATTTCTATAGCCATGGTTAACGCTAAATGAGGTGCATTTATGCACCGCGGTGCTGCGGCACGTCCTTTGTGTCCTCCGGTAAATGTCTGAACTCCAAACCTTTGATGAGGAGTTTCAGAAAATGCTTCTCTGAGGGACGGAGAGCAGATCTGCTTCACTGAAGGAGGCTTGAAAAATACTCTTCATACACAGCGCTAATGAAAATTCTTCAGATGGCTTCATTTCATTTCTGTTTGTGTGCACAGAGCTTTAACAAGCCTTTCACACACACACACACACACACACAAACACTCTCTGTCTTTCAGTCCCTGGGGTTTGTTTTCAAAGACCGGCGAGAGAAAGAGACTGAGGATGCTGCCTTTTCAGTAGTCACCAACAGTGTGGATGCTGTTTACATCAAAACATGAGCAGAACACCAGCGTTTATTCCTATGCAAGCAAATATAAGAGCTCCAGCAGTCAAATTATTCGCCCTCCTATGAACTTGTTTTCTTTTCCAAATATTTCCCAAATGATGTTTAACGGAGAGAGGGATTTTTCACAGTGCACTGAAAACATGATGTCTGCAAGACTGTCGCAAACAATGTACATGAGCTGAATTTAAACAAATAAGTGAAGTTTACTTATATGCTAATGTGGAGAGGATCACATGCTTATGATTGATCACAGCCGGTCCTACATTATTCAATTCATGATTCACCAATCGACGATTCCTGGGCCACTATAAACACCCTGAGTTCCATATCACAGCCGTCTTCATTTTGAAGAATCCCCCCTTCCACCCCTACTCCTCCTGCTTTCCTGGATGGGTGGCACGGTGGTTAGCACTGTTGCCTCACAGCAGGAACGTCACTGGTTCTAGTCCTTACCAAGCCAGCCGACGTTTCTGTGCAGAGTTTACACGTTCTCCCCGTGCTCACATGGGTTCACATGGTGTGGCGAGGGGGCGTGGCCGAGAGTCGTGGGAACGGAGTGAGGCCACCGCGTTAGTGAATACACCTGCGGTGCGCACCTGCCGCAAATCCCACGGAAGGAGCTCTGGACAATAAAAGGAGGACCGATGGCAGAGGAAGCCGAGAGAGGACCGGGCCCGGACACATTTTACTTTTGCTTTCAGTTTGACGGCAGTCTCCGTGAGGAGCGGTCGTCCGTTTGTTTTGGTTTAGATGGCAGTCTCCATGAGGAGCTGCCGTTCATATTATAAATAAATATTTTTTAAACTACGTCGGTTTTCCGCCTCCTTCTTCCCGGTGGCCAAAGGGCCGTGAACATTATTACAGTGGTGCCGAAACCCGGGAGAAGGAGGGACGCGTTGTCCAGATGCCCTCGCCGCTGAGAGAGGGGGCGAGTGTTCGGGAGTTAACCCGAGTGGGGGAGAAACCCGTTCGTCTGCCCAGAGTGCCGGAGCGGCCTGAGGCTGGCGAGGAAAGGATCTGCCTGCTGCCGTCTCCCAGCATGGGGAGGAGCAGGGGACGCGGGGCTCACCACCGGAAGGGAAAGAGCTGAAGGGAGCCATCCCACAGAACCCGGGGGAGTCGCCGCGATCCGCCATGATGCCAGAGCCTGCATCCGTCCACCGAAGCGGGAGCGGAGCAGGAGACCAGAAATGCCGCCAGCCAGCCACGAGAACCGCAGCCGGACTCCAGAAGACGGACGGGTGGATAGATTCCTCCACAGGGCTCCCAGCACGTCGTCGCATCTCTCAGCTGGTGGAGGAGTGAGTGGCAGCGTGTCTGGAGAACCGAACCCCAATTTTTTTTTTTTTTTCCCCCCCTTTCTCGGTCTACTCTGTCTTTCCTCCTTTTTTTTTCCATCTCCTTTTCTCTCGGCCCGTCTCATATAGATCTCGCGGGTGGGAACGGAGTGAGGCCACCGCGTAAGTGAATACACCTGCGGTGCACACCTGCCGCAAATCCCACAGAAGGAGCTCTGGACAATAAAAGGAGGACCGATGGCAGAGGAAGCCGAGAGAGGACCGGGCCCGGACACATTTTACTTTTGCTTTCAGTTTGACGGCAGTCTCCGTGAGGAGCTGCCGTCCATTTGTTTTGGTTTAGATGGCAGTCTCCATGAGGAGCTGGCGTTCATATTATAAATAAATATTTTTTAAACTACGTCGGTTTTCCGCCTCCTTCTTCCCGGTGGCCAAAGGGCCGTGAACATTATTACAGTGGTGCCGAAACCCGGGAGAAGGAGGGACGCGTTGTCCAGATGCCCTCGCCGCTGAGAGAGGGGGCGAGTGTTCGGGAGTTAACCCGAGTGGGGGAGAAACCCGTTCGTCTGCCCAGAGTGCCGGAGCGGCCTGAGGCTGGCGAAGAAAGGATCTGCCTGCTGCCGTCTCCCAGCATGGGGAGGAGCAGGGGAAGCGGGGCTCACCACCGGAGGGGAAAGTGCTGAAGGGAGCCATCCCACAGAACCCGGGGGAGTCGCCGCGATCCGCCATGATGCCAGAGCCTGCATCCGTCCACCGAAGCGGGAGCGGAGCAGGAGACCAGAAATGCCGCCAGCCAGCCACGAGAACCGCAGCCCGGCTCCAGAAGACGGACGGGTGGATAGATTCCTCCACAGGGCTCCCAGCACGTCGTCGCATCTCTCAGCTGGTGGAGGAGCGAGTGGCAGGGTGTCTGGAGAACCGAACCCCAATTTTTTTTTTTTTCTCTCTCCCCTTTCTCGGTCTACTCTGTCTTTCCTCCTTTTTTTTCCATCTCCTTTTCTCTCGGCCCATCTCATATAGATCTCGCGGGTGGGAACGGAGTGAGGCCACCGCGTATGTGGATACACCTGCGGTGCACACCTGCCGCAAATCCCACGGTAGGAGCTCTGGACAATAAAAGGAGGACCGATGGCAGAGGAAGCCGAGAGAGGACCGGGCCCGGACACATTTTACTTTTGCTTTCAGTTTGACTGCAGTCTCCGTGAGGAGCGGCCGTCCGTTTGTTTTGGTTTAGATGACAGTCTCCGTAAGAAGCTGCCGTTCATATTATAAATAAATATTTTTTAAACTACGTCGGTTCTCCGCCTCCTTCTTCCCGGCGGCCAAAAGGCCGTGAACATTATTACACCTGGTTTCCTCCCAACGTCTAAAAACATGCAGCTTAAGCGAATTGACTAATCCAGCACCATAGACATGCTCCTAGTCAGTAGTTATCTCTTAAGAGCGATCACTATCTTTTCATAAGCTACTACAGCAGGGGAGTTCTCCAGATCTACCTGAGCTAAACCTCCCCTCTCGCCCTGCAAACGGGTGGGAGCCCCAAGCTCGAGGATCTTGAGCTCAGGGCTCTCTCCTGGGCCAAACACGCTTTTTAATCAATCAATCAGCTAAGGGCGAACTCTTGAAATTAAATTGAGTAATGTTCAGCTTAATGTGTTTGTTTTGTAAGAGTATATAATCAAATAGACAACGTCTGATATTTATTCATTCAGTTTGATCTGATTGAATTATTTTACTATATTGAGTTATTAAAATGGGGCAGCATGGTGGCTCAGTGGTTAGCATGTGGCCTCACAGCAGGAAGCGCGCTGATTCAAGCATCAGCTGGAGCAGTTGGCGTTTCTATGTGGCTTTGGTGATCCGTCGGTCAGTGTCCGCCCAGCTAGTTGTAGTAATTGGCATCTGAGCGGCACATTATCTGACGGCTCACAACATGAAGGTCACTGGTTTGAATCCCAGCTGGGCTAGTTAGCGTTTCTTTTGCTTAAGTATGAGATATGAGAGCGATTCTTGATATGAAATATAAACTCATTACGCAATTATGAACTACTTGTGATGCTGCCTGGCATTATGAAATCCTGAGTGAAATTTAGCAATATCATAATATTTATCAGTGGTTAGCACTGTCACCTCGCAGCAAGAAGGTCACTGGTTTGAGTCAGTTGGCGTTCTTGTGTGGAGTTTGCATGTTCTCCCCGTGTTGGTGTAGGTTTTCCCCCACAGTCTAAACACATGCGCTATAAAGGAACTGATTAACTAAATTGACTGTAGTGTATGAGTATGAGTGTGAATGAGTGTTTATGGGAGTTTTCCAGTACTGGGTTGCAGCTGGAAGGGCATCCGCTGTGTAAAACATATGCTGGAATAGTTGGCGGTGCATTCCGCTGTGGCGACCCCTGATGAATAAGGGACTAAGCTGAAGGAAACTTAAAGAATGAATGAAGTGTCAGCTAATAAAGTGAACAGTAAAATAAAGTGTGACCCAGTGATTCACCATCTACAGTTTCAGCATGTGTTGTTATTTTACAGCCGTCAGGACTGCATATACTTACTGCAACGTCACAGAACTGAAGAAAAACACAACACACACTGATTAATAATGTGATGTAGAGCACACACACACACACTGCGCACACATGATGACCTTGTTAATGGATTTTCTCTTCTAATCGAGTTTCTCTCTCTCTCTGCAGCAGGGGATTCAGAGCTCATCATTTCACAGGGATGCATAAAACATGGGGTTTCTTTAAGCAGATATGCTGCAGTGCAATATTAATAACTTTTCCTCAGGCACATTATATAAACTTGTTAATGTATAGATTTAGTTTGTAACCAAACCTGACAGTTTGCGTTTTATTTCAGAGGACAATGGAACAACTATATGTATTTAATTACACAAACTGGCAGAAAGACATGTAAACATGCACTTTTTCCCTGTGATTTCGTTTTTATTTTGTTTTATTATTTTTTTTTAATGAAACCATGGTTTTTACTTGGTTAGTCCTGCCTAAAAAAAAAAAAAAAAAAGTCAACAAAATAAAATAAATATATTATAAGATAACAATTTAAAAAAATTAATAAAAGTATAAATAAAAAATAAAATTAAGTATAAATAAAAATTTAAATATAGTAAAAATTTATAAGAAACAGATAACTTAAAATAAAAAGTACAATAAAATAAAATAAATACAAAATGAATAAAATAGTAAATTAAATTAAAAAAACAAAAAAACAAATTAATTAAATTTAATTAAAAAAATAAATAAAAAATACAATAAAATAAAAACAAACTAAATAAAAAGTAAAATAAATGAAATATATATTAAATAAATAAATAAATAAATAAAACTATAAACAAAAAATAAATATATTATAAAATAAATTAACTTAAAATAATTAAATAAGATGAAATAAAATAACATGAAACAAAAAATGTATAACAAAATAAATAATTAAATTAAGGCAACGTGGAGGCACAGGGGGTAGCACGTTCACCTCAAAGCAAGAGGGTTGCTTGGCTGGCTCAGTTGGCGTTTCTGTGTGGAGTTTGCATGTTCTCCCTGCATGCATGTGGGTTTCCTCCAAGTGCTCAGGTTTCTGCCACAAGTCCAAAAACATGTGGTACAGGTGATTTGGGAAGTCTAAAATTTACAGTGGTGTATGAGTGTGTGTGTGAATGAGTGTGTATGGATGTTTCCCAGTGATGGATTGAAGCTGGAAGGGCATTCGCTGTGTAAAACATATGCTAGATAAGTTGGCGGTTCATTCTGCTGTGGCGACCCCAGATTAATGAAGGGACTTAGCCGAAAAGAAAATGATTAAATTAAATTAAATTCATAAAAAAATTGCTAAAATAAAATAAAAAATAAAAAAGGAAAACTTTAAATAAAAATGAAATGAATAAAATGTAAATTAAATGAAAAGAAACAAAATAAAAATGTCAAATAAAAAATAAATAAAGAAATGAAATTAAATACAATAAAAATATCAAATAAAAATAAGTTGTATAAGTTAAATAAACAAGTTATATTGAGAGGTTTTAAATATTTGTACCAGAAACAAGAAAACAAGTAAGAAAAGCAGTGTTAGAGGCTTACATGCATCACAAACGTATCATAGCAGTATGTTTATGCTATATATGCAAATGCTGGAGGTCTAATGATGCATTAAACTCTACTTAAACTCCATCAGCACAAACCAAGCAGATAAATACGCAAATAAAATGAAAGAAAGGCCAGATTTAATCAATTTGTTGTGCATTGCTGCATTAAAATGCAATGCACAGAATGTCAGGCTGCTGTTATCTCTATTGCATCATCTGCATATCTCTGATATAGTTATATATATATATATATTCTCTTTCAAGGAACATCCAGCAAGGCGTGAACTGCGAAAATGCAGTTGTCAAAGTGAGCGTTGTCGTATATGTGCTTATCGTGCAAACATCTGGACGCGCATTGTGTTATCTTGCTGACATTACACTATCTAATCCACTAATGCATTATTCATGCTAGGGAATCATTCAGAAATTAATATAGGACAGGTCTGATGAAGCTGTCATGCGGACTAGGATGTAAAAAAATGAGTTGTTGTGTTGTTTTTTGACTAACTATCTTAAAATACTTAAATCGAGAAGCACTTTCTAGACAATTAAAACATTTTGTCGTGTTTTAAGGAATAATAACTCCAAAAAAACTGAGTTTTTACCCTTAAAACAAGCAAAATAATCTACCAGAAGGGTAAGTATTGAGCATTCTTATATTTAAAGTGAAAATGCATACTCCATTTGTCAATTATTTAGCTTGTTTTAAGTAAAAACTCACTTATTTTTGCCTCTTTATTTCTGAAAACAGCACAATATGTTATGCCTGTCCAGAAAATGCTTCTTGATTTCAATATATTTAGACATTTGGACTAGAAACAGGACAAAAACTCAATTTTTTGCAGCGCTTATACAGATTTTACCAGCAGGCTCCAAGGGACCACGAGGGGCACGGGTTAAAGCCGATTTGTCCTTCCCTACAGCCTCTCTAAAAATGTGCCTCGTCATTCGAGAGCTCCAGATGTAATGAGACAAGCTGGAGTGACCGTGACATCCGCAGCGCCTGAAGAACATGTGTCATTATCTGCACGGCTCCGGCATGTGTCTGTCACTCATGTTTGTGGAGGGAGAATGGGGGAATGAGTCTACAACGTACCCTTGATTTAAAGGAGACCTATTCTGCCTCTTTTTACAAGACGTAAAATGCGTCTCTGATGAGTGTGTGGTGACGTTTGAGCTCAAAATAACACACTAACAATGTTTTCTAGCTCTCTGAAACTGACCCTTTCAGGCTTTGATCCTAATTGGGGCATTTTGGTGACTGTCGCTTTAAATGCTAATGAGATTTGCAGAAGAAGGCGGAGCTACAAATGCCTGTGCGTGACTGTAGTAAGACTGAAAACAGCACTAGCTGTGTTGTCAGTGCTGGTCAGGTGTGTGTGTGTGCTTCAGTGTGAGTGTGTGTTCATGCTCCTGTCGCTGTTCATCTAGAACTCCACATCTATAATCCTCTTAGTCTATGCTGACGTTATCTTCAGCAGCTCAAACACTCTAATGGCTAATGGACAGACGGCTGCTTCTCACTCAGGGCTGCTGTTTATGCTAATGAGATGGATAGATGGGCAATAGTGGGAGGGGCTTTTCCCCTCTGATGACAAGTGCCAAGGGATACTTCAGGATTTTATCCTTCTATTATGATTCCCTCCAGAACTGTCTTGAGCATCTGTTTGCGCTTCCGTCTCACGCCTTCAAAAGCCACCATGTTCATTGCGTTTGGTCTTGGTCTTCTGAGGCGCAACAGTGTAATCACAACAGTGCAGCAAAGTCCACTTCTCTCAGTCATATCTGTGCAGGAGCAGCAGGAAGTGATGATTTTCCTCTCTTTTGTTTAATCTTTTATGCCATATTACTGTTTGCGCGGACATTTAATGCATATCTTTGGATGGAAACACAGCTAGTGGAATATTCTGCTTTTCTTGGAATTTGTATTTAGTTGAGCCCTCCTTACTTTGTTATAAATAAATAAATAAATAAATAAATAAATAAATAAATAAATAAATAAATAAATAAAACTTTACATAAAAAAATTTAACTTTAAATAAAAAAATAAATATTAAATTAAATTAAATTAAATTAAATTAAATTAAATAAATAAATAAAACTTTAAATAAAAAATAAAACTAAATAAAATCAAAAAATCAAAAAATAAATTAAATTAAATTAAATTAATAATAAATAAATAAATAATCAAACCAAATTTAATTTAATAAAATTTTATTAAATTAAACAAAATAAAAATAAATAAAATTAGAAATAAATATAGATAAAATTAAATAAAAGTATATTAAAATAAAAAAATCAAATCTTTAAAATAAAATAAATTAAATTATTAATAAATTAATTAAAATGCAAAATATCAAAGAAAAAATTCAATTAATAAAATAAAAAACAAAATAAAATTTCAAAGAAAAAAAATCTAATAAAACATATAATAAATAAATAAGCCCCTCTTCAGTTGATTTGAGAAAATATGAGTTTGTGACCCTTTTGTAGTCATATCACATATTAAAGTGAATTTGACTTAATATCATGGTGTACACAACAGACTCTGGACTCGCTGCATCACAGGCACCAATATTTGAGTAATTAACTAATTTATTTAAATTATTCATTTATTTTAATTAATTATTTTTTATTTATTCATGCACTTTAATTAATTTATTTATTGTAATTATTTTTTAATTAATAATTAATTTTAATTAACTAATTTATTTAAAGGCGATGCGGTGGCACAGTAGGTAGTGCTGTCGCCTCACAGCAAGAAGGTCTCTGGTTCGAGTCCCAGCTGGGTCAGTTGGCGTTTCTGTGTGGAGTTTGCATGTTCTCCCTGCGTTCGCGTGGATTTCCTCCGGGTGCTCCGGTTCCCCCCACAGTCCAAACACATGTGGTATAGCGAAATCGGGTAGGCTAAATTGTCCGTAGTGAATGAGTGTGTATGGATGTTTCCCAGTACTGGGTTGCAGCTGGAAGGGCATCTGCTGCGTAAAACATGCCGGATAAGTTGGCGGTTCATTCCACAGTGGCGACCCTGAATTAATAAAGGGACTAAGCTGAAAATAAAATGAATGAATGTCTAGACAAAAAGCACTGGACAAGCACAAAATATATTGCTTTCAGAAATAATGAATCAAAATAAAGTGCGTTTTTCCTCAAAACAAGCTAAATGGTCGACCAATGGTAGCAAAATGTTATTATTTTCACTGTGAGGCAAGATTATTCAACGCTTACCTCATCAATCTGAGCTGAAACACGATGAGGGGGCGTATACTAGATCCTCCCCTTTTAAAAAAACAGCCAATAGCGTGTGGTTTCTCCCACAGCTCTACCAGTGAGAATGGCTGAGCTCAAGTGCATCAAATGAACAGCCAATAAGAAGAAAGGGGCGGGACAGACACTACAGAGCATTTGATTGGTCAGAAGATTTGAAAAATCTATTTAAACTGCAAGCTTTTAATGTTTATATCAGGTTTATATCTTCAAATTGTCAATTCTGTCGCTGTTTTTGTGCACTCTAGCTGATAGATTTAACATTCTCATACTAAAAAAAGAGGTAGAAGGAGGAAACCACTATATTTCTAAACTTCTCTCTCATGCATCATTAAAACTGCCACATGAGTGAAACACTGGCGGATGTGGCTTTGAGTTTTGTAGGCGGATTTATTGAACATCTGGCAGAGCTCTCTGACCCTGTAAGGCAGCGCGTCTCCGTAATCCCTCACTACATCTAACATGGCTTAATCCACACGGCAGTGGAGAAATACACGCCGCATTACAGGAGATGCTCAGACCACCGACACACTGATTCAAACTGACTGCAGGGAGCGGCTGGTCACAGAAAAACAGATCCGCAGAGTATTGACAGATTAGCTGTTTACATAGAAAGAAGCATGTTAAATGTATGTACAAACTGCGTCCAGATTTGCGAATAAAGCAGCGTTTTTAATCCAATTAGAAACAAAAGTAAGTGAAAGAGAACAAAATACTCAGCTCCTGATAACCAGGTAAACTCTGCTGCTATTTGGGGATTTCCGCCTGGATTTTGCAGACCCTAATTTAAAAGCTTCCCAAATCCACATGCAGAGGTGTGGTATCATTTTTAAAAAAACCTTTGATTTTTTATGAAACACTATTGAGAGTGTTTAAAATAACTGTATATGTCGTCTGTGTTATAATAAACACCTAAAAAAGAGGTGCTTTCTGTAGAGGTGCTATGTGTAGTCCATGGTTATTGTGTGGGAAGATCTAGGGAGAGCGATCGCTGGTTATCGTGACACTGTGCATGTAAATATATACCAAGTCAAAATGTTTCGCCCTCCTGTGTACATATATTTAAATATTCCCCAAATGATGTTGAACAGATTCAGGAATTTCTCACAGTATTTCCTCTAATATTTGTTCTTCTGGAGAAAGTCTTATTTGTTTTATTTCAGCTAGAATGAAAACAGACCTTAAAGTCATTTTAAGGTCAATATTATTCACCCCTTCAGCAATATTAGTGTTGGATTGTCTCCAGAACAAACCACTGTTATACAATGACTTGCCTAATTACCCTAACCTTACCCTAATTACCCTAGTGAAGCCTTTACATGTCACTTTAAATGTCACACACAATTAATAATTAGTTAATTTAAATAAATTAGTTAATTAAAAATAGTTAAAATAAAGCAGTTATTTAAAAATAAATGAATAATTAAATAATTAAAATAAATTAGTTAATTCAAATAAATTTATAAATAAATTATTAAAATAAATTAATTACTTAAATTAAATGAATAAATAAATATTTAAAATAAATTAGTTAAATAAATAAATAAATAAATAAATACTACCAACTATTCCAGCATATGTTTTATGCCTCCTGTGTATATTTAAATATTCTGCAAATGATGTTGAACAGATTCAGGAGTTTCTCACAGTATTTCCTCTAATATTTGTTCTTCTGGAGAAAGTCTTATTTGTTTTATTTCGGCTAGAATGAAAGCAGATCTTAAAGCTATTTTAAGGTCAATATTATTCGCCCCCTTCAGCAATATTAGTGTTGGATTGTCTCCAGAACAAACCACTGTTATACAATGACTTGCCTAATTACCCTAACTTTACCCTAATTACCCTAGTGAAGCCTTTACATGTCACTTTAAGCTGAACACTAGTGTCTATCTAGAATATCTAGTCTAATATTATGTGCTGTCATCATGGAGTATAGACATCAGTTATTAGAGATGGGTTATTAACACTGTTATGATTACAAATGTGTTGGAAATAAATATTTTTGGTAAACAGAGATGGGATTAAACATATATCATAACCGCATGGTGTGAATAATAGTTTGATTTAGCAAGCTGAGGGGTTATTAATCATTCAGTTACCCTTCGCTTTATTCTCTGTTGTAATTGCAATCCAATCGACAAACGGCTGAACAAACTGTGCGGCGTCTAGTTTAATATCTCCTCTCTGCTATGCTGATCATTTGCATTCTCCGAGAACAGCAGCGACATTTAAACAGTTTTATCATCCAGTTTTATTAGATGTAAGGACTCAAGCAGTGAAATTTAATTCCATTGTTAGAAAGACTTTTACGGCTCCCCGGTGCAACTCAGAGCCAATTAACGGTCTAAAATGGCGCAGGTTATTGCAGGACAGACGCGCCGTTTATTATTCGCATATTCACCGCCAATGAAATTTACGTCCTTTGATCTGAACTAATTGGATGAGCATTTCATATTCGCCTTCCTGCCAGACTCGCTCCATCTGAGCGCATTTCAGCACGCTTGACACTTACACAACCTTAAAATAAAGCTTTTTTTGGTCGTGTTTCTAGTCCAAATATCTGAAAATTCTCAAATCAGGAAGCATTCTCTAAACAAGTACAAAATATAGTGTTGTTTTCAGAAATAATGAGTCAAAATTAAGTAAGTTTGTCCTTAAAACAAGCCGCATAATACATATTTTAGAGCATAACATATATGTAAATATACCACCAGCAGATTATTTAGCTTGTTTTAAGGAAAAACTCACTTAAAAATTCTTTAAAAAATGTTTTTTATTCATTTTAGTACAGGGTAGAAATGAATGCAGGACCAAGCTGTAGTCAGAGATAAACACATATGATCGGGAGTTTTCCCGGAGATCAGTATGCATTTTTTTTTTTAATTTATTGCAAATCTCCTGCAAATATGTTTGATAATTTAATAATCCATAATGTTTGCAAATATTTGTGCAATGTAGTAAAATTAAAAAATAATTAAAATAAATTTGTTATTTAAAATAAATTATTAATTAAACGATTAAAATTAATTAGTTAATTTAAATAAATGAATAATTAGTTAATTTAAATAAATTAGTAAATTAAAAATAATTAAAATAAAGTAGTTACTTAAAAGTAAATGAATAATTAAATTATTCAAATAAATTAGTTAATAAAAACAAATGAATAAATAAAAACAATTTAATAAATTAGTTAATTAAAATAAATGAATAAGTATATAATGAAAATAAATTAGTTAATACAAATAAATTGATAAATAAATTATTAAAATAAATTACTTAAATTCAATGAATAAATAAATATAAAAAATAGTTAATTCAAATAAATGAATAAATAATCAAAACAAATTAGTTAATTCAAATATATGAATAAATAAATAAATAAATAATTAAATTAGTTAATTAAAAATAAGTTAAAATAAATTAGTTATTTAAAATAAATGAATAAATAAATACTTCAAACTAATTAGTAAATTAAAATAAAAATAAATAAATAAATTATTTAATTAAAATAAATTAGTTAATTAAAATAATTAAAATAAATAATTTAATTAAAATAAATGAATGATTAAATAATTAAAATAATTTAGTTAATTAAAATATTTAAATAAAATAAATAATACAAATAAATTAGTTTATTAAAATGAATGAATAAATATTTATTTTTAAAATTTGTTAATAAAAAATAAATAAGTAAATGATTCAAATAAATTATGTAATTAAAATTATTAAAATAAATTAGATAATTAAAATAAATGAATGAATAAAAAATGTAAATAAATTAGTCAATTAAAACAAATAAATAAGTAATTAAAATAAATAATTTAATTAAAATAAATGAATTAATAATTTAACTAGTTAATTAAAATAAATACATGAATAAGTAATTAATTAAAAATAAATTTTAATTAAAATAGATTAATAAATAAATACTTCACCTGATTTAGTTAATTAAAATGAATAAATAATTTATAAAAATAAATTAGTTAATTAAAATAAATTCGTTATTTACAATACAGAATAAATAAATACGTAAGTTAATTAACATAAATGAATAAATAAATAAACAATTAAAAATAAGTGTGTTAATTAAAATTATTAAAATAAATTAGTTACTTAAAATACACTAATAAATAAATAAATGCATAAGTTTATTAAAATAAATCAATAAATAAATTATTTAAATAAATTATTTAATTAAAAATAATTAAATAAATCCCACTAACAATTCCAGCATATGTTTTATGCAGCCAGTGCCCTTCCAGCTGCTACCCAGTACTGGGAAACAGCCATACACACTCATTCTCACACACACACACACACGCTCATACACTACGGCCAAGTTTGTTCATCAATTCCCCTATAGCGCATGTGTTTGGACAGTGGGGGAAACCTGTGTGTTTTCGGCAGATCTCCAGCATCCAGTGCCCCTGTATGACCTCTAATCCATGCTTATTAAATGCCATTACCTGTGGAAAATGACTCCTAATGGTTTGATCTGCCTCCTCAATGCCATCTCACATTTACGAGCACGCTATATTACAACCCTAAATCAGAAAGCCATGCATCACTGCCCCCCCAACCCCCATGAAAAATGCTTGCATCTGTTTATTTTGCCATCTTAAAATCTCACCGACCTCTCAAAATGGCTTTAAATCAATTAAGAACTGCTTTTACTCTAGCCGAAATAAAGCAAACAAGACATTCTCCAGATGAACAAATAATAGAGGAAACAATGTGGGAAATTCCTTTACAGAATTATATACAGATACAGACACGGGTGCAGTAAGAGTTGAAGGTCCACCGCTGACAAGAGAGGAAATTACATCACGCTCTGAGATGATGGAGAGAATGGAGATGTGGTGGTAAACCATGACTGGAGCCGTGATTTGTCACCAGATCTTTTCTTCAGGTATTAGAGCCCCGAGGAAGAAACTTGGATTGAAAGCCTTTGTTATATAATTGAACATACATAAGTTTTGCTCGGCCCCGAGTTATGGGATTATGGTCAGAAAACATGTGACACACAGTACATTAATGATCAGTGGATGCAACGGGCAGTACATAACCACAGCTTTACTACAAACACCATTGTTAAATAAAAGGGCCACACAGTGGCTCAGTGGTTAGCACTAACAAGACGGTCGCCAGTTCAAGTCCTAGTTGGGCCAGTTGTCGTTTCTGTGTGGAGTTTGCATGTTCTCCCCGTGTTGGCGTGGGTTTCCTCCGGGTGCTCCGGTTTCCCCCACAGTCCAAACACATGCACTATAGGGGAATTGGAAAACTAATTTGTCTGTAGTGTATGAGTGTGTGTGAATGAGTGTGTGTGGGTGATTTCCAGTACTTGGTTGCAGTTGGATGGGCATCCCCTGCGTAAAACATATGCTGGAGAAATTGGCGGTTCATTCCGCTGTGGAGAACCCTGATAAATAAGGGACTAAGCTGAAGGTAAATTTCTGAATTAGTTAAACAAAATTAAAAAAAATAAATTAGTTAATTAAAATAAATAAATAAATAATTGAAATAAATTAGTTAATAAAAATAGATTAATAACTAAATACTTCAAATAAATTAGTTAATTAAAAAATGATAAAAAATAGGTAATTAAATAAATGAATAGATAAATAATTAAAATAAATCAGTAGGTTGAAATAAATGAATAAATAAATAAATACTTAAAATAAATTAGTTAATTAAAATAAATGAATAACTAATAATTAAAATAAATTTGTTAATTAAAACAAATTAATAAATAAATAATAAAAATAAATTATTTAATTAAATAAATGAATAAATAAAAAAATTATGTAATTAAATAAATGAACAAATAAACACTTCAAATAAATTAGTTAATTAAAAATAAATAAATAAATTATTAAAATTAATTAGTCAATTAAAATAAATAAATAAATAATAAAAAATGTTTTAAAACAAATGAATAAATAAATAATTTAATTAAATTAGTTAATTAAAGTAAACAAATAAATGATTAAAATAAATTAGTTAATTAAAATGCTACAATAAATAAATAAATAAATAAGTTAATTAAAATAAATTAATAAATAAGTAATTAAAATAAAACAGTTAAATAAAATAAATAAATACTTCAAATAAATAAGTTAATTAAAAAATAATAAATCAATCAAATAAATTAGGAAATTAAATTAAATAGATTATAAAAAAAATAATAAAAATCAATAAATTAAAATAAGTTATATAAATAAAATAATTAAAATAAATTAGTTAACCAAAATAAATAGAATAGTAAACCCTTAACTGCAGGTTAGCAATGTTGACATATATAATCACTTTAACTGTTAAAAGCTATTGGTTACTAGTTGATTAGTTAAAGTAATGGTAACTAGGAACCTTTTCCAAATCTGTTATCTGTAATGCAGTGATGTGCACATTTTGTTAGGCTGTTTTTTTAAACAACAGCTATTGTGAAAAGAGCTTTACAAACAGACTTGAATTGAAATTTGCTTTCATCAAAAATATTTACATTGAAATGAGCTGTCACATTCTGAAAAAAATAAACGCTGTTAAAGTGGTTCAGCTTTACAGTACAAGAGCAGAAAAGAAACGCAGATATTAAAATTCAGGCCGTGTTATTTCACTCGCATTGAGTGAAACACATCAAAGCTCCGCACAAATCCTCACGGAAAATTACCATTACATGCAACAAAATGCAAGTACATTATACATGCTATTGTAGGCTCACTGTACAATATACCCCGCGGCCTCGACCATTTAATTCACTAATAAATGCACAGCCGTTTGCATTTGTGCTGTGCGTCGAAAAATAGACATGAATACACTGTTGGGTCTTTGAACTGTTTTAAAGCTCGTCTTGCTTTGAGTAAAATGATCACTTATGAAGCTGTAAAGGATCGTCTAAGACTCCAGATACAGTTGAAGACAAAATTATTCACAGAGATTTCCTTCAACACATTTCTAATAATGATAGTGTTAATAACTCATCTCTAATAACTGATTTATTTCCTCTTTGTCATGATGACAGCACATAATATTAGACTAGATATTCTTCAAGACACTAGTGTTCAGCTTACAGTGACATGTAGAGGCTTTTGTTTATTTATTAATTTAATTTAAGTAATTAATTTATTTTAATAATTTATTTATCAATTTATTTTAATTAACTAATTTATTTTAAATATTTATTTATTAATTTATTTAATTAACTAATTTATTTTAAATATTTATTTATTCATTTATTTTAATTAACAAATTTATTTTAAATATTTATTTATTCATTTATTTTAATTAACTAATTTATTTTACATATTTAATTATTCATTTATTTTAATTAACTAATTTATTTTAAATATTTATTTATTCATTAAGTTTAAGTAATTAATTTATTTTAATAATTTATTCATCAATTTATTTTAATTAACTAATTTATTTTCATTATTTAATTATTCATTTATTTTAATTACTAATTTACTATTTTTTTATTTATTCATTTATTTTAATTAACTAAATTATTTTAATTATTTAATTATTCATTTACTTTTAAATAGCTACTTTATTTAAATTATTTTTAATTAACCAATTCATTTAAATTAACTAATTATTAATTTTGTGTGACATTTAAAGTGACATGTAAAGGCTTCACTAGGGTAATTAGGGTAAAATTAGGGTAATTAGGCAAGTCATTGTATAACGATGGTTTGTTCTGGAGACAATCCAACACTAATATTGCTCATAATATTGAGCTTAAAATGTCTTTAAAACAATTAAAAACTGCTTTTATTCTAGCCGAAATAAAACCAATAAGACTTTATCCAGAAGAACAAATATTATCAGAAATACTGTGAGAAATGTCTCGCTCTTCAACTGTATATGATCACAGAATCTTACAAAGCAAAAACACTCAGTGGCGATGCATGGATGATTTTCCTCAGTTATTGTATGAGAGCTCACCGTCTGAAGTGTCTGTCATAGCGGTTCGTGCTGTCATGAATAATTAAAGTGAAGCGGCTCCTTGTAGGGTCAGGACATGCTGTCTCATGAATATTTATGATCGTCTGACGTGTCACTAAACACCGGGCTCAGTATTTTGACGGTTCAGAAGACCTGTAAGGGTGAAAATCTCTTAAATGTCTCTATTAAAGCAGGTCATATGTCTAAACCACAACAGATACAGTGCTCAACATACATGAGATCACCCCTCACAAATCTCTCATTTAAATTCAGATGCTCTACAGGAAGCTTTACATTGTTATCTGTGCATATGCAGTAGATTAGTCAGTGCTAAAGCCAAATCTGGAGCTAATCTAACACAATAACTTGATGATAACAAAATTAGTCCACCCACATTTGTATGGTAAGGGAGAAATATTAAATAAATTAATTAATAAAAAAAAAAGCTAAATTCAAGAGTAAAAAAAAAGATAAAATCTAGTTGAAATTTAGCTGTTTGATTTTTTTTCCAATATTTTGCATCCATTTAAATATATTTTATTTCCATTTATTAAGATGTTCTGTGACTAAAATATTGTTTTTAGTAAATATATCAGTTCAATAATATACACACTCCTGATGCATTTATTTATTTTTTTAGCTTGAAATCAATTGTTTGAAATTCGCAGTAGACAACATTGAGGCACATTTAGCTTTATTCCCACCACACAGTGATAATTTGCCTCTATTTCTGAGTTTGCATTGACAAGCAGTTATTAGATTTATAGGGTAATGCATTTTCCAGGTAGAATCACTGCCTCTTTCCCCCTTATTTAAAACATTAGTAAACATTTGCATTTACTCAGGTTGTTTTGTGTAAAATTAAAATGCGTTTAGTGATCTGAACAATTTAAGAAATATGCAACGAAAAAACACAATGCTTACAGAGACTAAAACAGCTGATGGAGTATACACTAACCTGCGCAATATTCAGACACTAGATGGAGACAAACAGTCAAAAACACAACAGAAACTAAAACAGCTGATGGAGTATACACTAACCTGCGCATTATTCAGACACTAGATGGAGACAAACAGACAAAAACACAACAGAAACTAAAACAGCTGATGGAGTATACACTAACCTGTGCATTATTCAGACACTAGATGGAGACAAACAGCCAAAAACACAACAGAAACTAAAACAGCTGATGGAGTATACACTAACCTGTGCATTATTCAGACACTAGATGGAGACAAACAGTCAAAAACACAACAGAAACTAAAACAGCTGATGGAGTATACACTAACCTGCGCATTATTCAGACACTAGATGGAGACAAACAGACAAAAACACAACAGAAACTAAAACAGCTGATGGAGTATACATTAACCTGCACATTATTCAGACACTAGATGGAGACAAACAGTCAAAAACACAACAGAAACTAAAACAGCTGATGGAGTATACACTAACCTGCGCATTATTCAGACACTAGATGGAGACAGTCAAAAACACAACAGAAACTAAAACAGCTGATGGAGTATACACTAACCTGCACATTATTCAGACACTAGATGGAGACAAACAGACAAAAACACAACAGAAACTAAAACAGCTGATGGAGTATACACTAACCTGCGCATTACTCAGACACTAGATGAAGACAAACAGTCAAAAACACAACAGAAACTAAAACAGCTGATGGAGTATACACTAACCTGCGCATTATTCAGACACTAGATGGAGACAAACAGTCAAAAACACAACAGAAACTAAAACAGCTGATGGAGTATACACTAACCTGCGCATTATTCAGACACTAGATGGAGACAAACAGACAAAAACACAACAGAAACTAAAACAGCTGATGGAGTATACACTAACCTGCACATTATTCAGACACTAGATGGAGACAAACAGACAAAAACACAACAGAAACTAAAACAGCTGATGGAGTATACATTAACCTGCGCATTATTCAGACACTAGATGGAGACAAACAGTCAAAAACACAACAGAAACTAAAACAGCTGATGGAGTATACACTAATCTGCGCATTATTCAGACACTAGATGGAGACAAACAGACAAAAACACAACAGAAACTAAAACAGCTGATGGAGTATACATTAACCTGCGCATTATTCAGACACTAGATGGAGACAAACAGTCAAAAACACAACAGAAACTAAAACAGCTGATGGAGTATACACTAACCTGTGCATTATTCAGACACTAGATGGAGACAAACAGACAAAAACACAACAGAAACTAAAACAGCTGATGGAGTATACACTAACCTGCACATTATTCAGACACTAGATGGAGACAAACAGACAAAAACACAACAGAAACTAAAACAGCTGATGGAGTATACATTAACCTGCGCATTATTCAGACACTAGATGGAGACAAACAGTCAAAAACACAACAGAAACTACAACAGCTGATGGAGTATACACTAACCTGCACATTATTCAGACACTAGATGGAGACAAACAGTCAAAAACACAACAGAAACTAAAACAGCTGATGGAGTATACACTAATCTGCGCATTACTCAGACACTAGATGGAGACAAACAGTCAAAAACACAACAGAAACTAAAACAGCTGATGGAGTATACACTAATCTGCGCATTACTCAGACACTAGATGGAGACAAACAGTCAAAAACACAACAGAAACTAAAACAGCTGATGGAGTATACACTAACCTGCACATTATTCAGACACTAGATGGAGACAAACAGTCAAAAACACAACAGAAACTAAAACAGCTGATGGAGTATATACTAACCTGCGCATTATTCAGACACTAGATGGAGACAAACAGTCAAAAACACAACAGAGACTAAAACAGCTGATGGAGTATACACTAACCTGCGCATTATTCAGACACTAGATGGAGACAAACAGTCAAAAACACAACAGAAACTAAAACAGCTGATGGAGTATATACTAACCTGCGCATTATTCAGACACTAGATGGAGACAAACAGTCAAAAACACAACAGAAACTAAAACAGCTGATGGAGTATACACTAACCTGCACATTATTCAGACACTAGATGGAGACAAACAGTCAGAAAAACAACAGAAACTAAAACAGCTGATGGAGTATACACTAACCTGCGCATTATTCAGACACTAGATGAAGACAAACCGTCAAAAACACAAAGCTTACAGACACTAAAGTCACTAAAGACATGAGTGTCCATTTAGAGGACTTCTAGTAACTGATGTAGGAAGATGAGCAGGAAACTACAGTCTTCTTATAGCATCTCTTTGACATTTGAAAGACACATCCCACCTGCTGTGCGGCATCATCCTGACGCAGTCTAAATACAGCATCTCGCGTATGACAGTGGATGAATTACATATCAAACAGAGTGACAGACAGTCATATGGTCCATTTCCTCGGCTCATTACTCATGCATCATCTCATCTCTTCATGTTTGCTGTCTGAAGCACAAGAGAAGACAAACATGCATCTGAACAGCACTGGCGTACTAAGAAGTACTTGTAGTACACTAGGGATAAAGTACATTGATGTGGTTATTATTGCAGAATAAAGGTTTATTGGAAGCCTGATGTGTATAAGACTGAAGGGATACTTGCCACAAAATGATTAAAATTAAGAAAAGGATACGAATATTCCTCTTCAAACGTGCGGTATGTAGGGTTGAATTAGGTCTTGCAGTCTCAATTTAAAACACTGGAGAGGGTTATTTCACCTGGCCCATTATCCAATGACTCTACGCAAAGACAGGTTGCCAGATTGACCACACAAACATGAGCAAGTCTGACCAACTATTGAGGCTACACAGTGTCCTTACTATTAACAATGACATGTGATAAAAGGCTTATTTTCCATGTTTAAAGGAGTTACTAACTTAACCATCACCTGAAATTTCTATTATAGAAGCCGCTTCTATTTTTATTATCATAGCTGAAAAAACAGCATGAACTACTATGACAACAATCACCCTCAGGTACTGATTATGGGCTTTATTCAGTGTTAAATGCTCCCAATGTGAGTTTGAACATTATTGTACGTCACTCTCACTGCCATACTGAAAGCAGAAGGAAATAGTTCAGCTCAGAACTTAAAATAAAATTACATATAGTTTAAATACAAATGTTAGAACTGTGACTATATATCACAAAGCAAATATCAGTGACTCAGCATGTACTACAATCTTAAAGAGCTTTAATACTTATGAAATAGACCAAAACCCTTACCATTTTGTTGGAGCTGGTTGCAGCAGGGCCTTTATGACTTTAATGACATGCGCTGTTTTCCAGCATCTGGCAACCTAGAGTGCTGAAAAATAATTGATTAAACTGTCAGTGGGCGGAGTTACAGAGATCAAAGCAGAGACAGACATTCCAAAACGGAACGCACATTCTCAAGGCAGAATAACTGACTGCAGCATTGATTTACAGATGTTTGATTGGCCTTTTTCTGAAACTCTGCACACATATTATGATGTTTTAATGATTTAGAAGAGTCAAAAACAAACAAACAGCACCTTTAAGGCTTTTACTGAGAGAACATGCAGGTGGAGAGAGATGTAATTGTACACCTAATCCGAGAGTCTAAACGCTGTCAGATATTGAGTGTCAAGATCAGGATGTGAACATGTCAATGCTTGTCAGTCACTGATAGAGAAAGTTCAAGCTTGTTTGTGATTGGTCAGTTTCGCTGCAGTCAGAAAGTGTGCGTTTGCACGGATGTTGCCAAGCATCGACATGTTTGTTGTCTAGCTTTTCTTCTCCAGGACTTTTCTCAATCTGGATTTCTCTCAATATCTGGAAGCATTTAACATCATACACTGAATATGTTTTGCACAGCGGATGCACTGTCAGCTGCAACCCAGTTCTGGGAAACACCCAAACACACACATTCTCACACACACACTCATAAACTACACCCAATTTAGTTCATCGATTCACCTCTAGCGCATGTGTTTGGACCGGAGCACCCAGACACGCCAACGCAGAGAGAACATGCAAACTCCACACAGAAACACCAACTGGCCTAGCTGGGACTCGAACCAGCGACCTTCATGCGGTGAGGCCACAGTGCTAACTTTTCTGTCCTCAGCTCAGCATTATTGAGGCTTTTCTGATCATTAATATGCAGGAATATGAGATATTAGAGAAGATGAAGGTAATGAGGCGTGATTGATCGTGTAGAATCAATACCTCTCTGATCGGTGACGATGTTAATGATTCACATTCAGAGCTGCTCATTGGAGGATGTGGCCAATTCACTTCAGGACACATGCTTGAGGATGGAGGAATAAAATAAACAATATTAAGGGAGAAACGCTGGTTCGAGTCCCGGCTGGATCAGTTGGTGTTTCTGTGTGGAGTTTGCATGTTCTCCCTGTGTTGGCATGGGTTTACTCCATGTGCTCCAGTTACAGTCCAAACACATGTGCTATAGGGGAATCAACTAAATTGGCTGTAGTGTATGTGTGTGAATGAGTGTGTATGGGTGTTTCCCAGTACTTGCATCCGCTGCATTAAAGATATACTGGATAAGTTGGTGGTTCATTCCGCTGTGGCGACCCCTGATTTACAAAGGAACTAAGCTGAAAATGAATGAATGATAATCATTATGGACTTCATGACATTCACTGATCTGCATGGTGTAACTCAGGCTTCAAACACTCCTATCAGACGGGTTGTTTGTAACTGGGTCAAGGACCGGGTCGCCCTGCAGGAAGTTTCCGTGTTTGTAATTTAACACACAGGCTTTTATTCAAGAGTGAGACCGAAAGGCAGGAGACAAAGGCACAGTATAACATAATATAACCTTCCCTCCCAGTGCTCTCGGCTGTCAGCGTGCCTGAGAGATTGTTGAGGACGTTATATCCAGAACTGTAAACTATGCAGAATTATTATCTGTCCTGTATGTTTTATCCGCAATATCTGTTTAAGTGGTCTTCTTCAGCACATTTCTAAATATAGTAGTTTTAATAGCTCATTTCTAATAACTGATTTCTTTTCTCTGTCATGATGACAGTAGATAATATTAGACTAGATATTCTTCAAGACACTAGTGTTCAGCACAAAGTGACATTTAACCGCTTCACAACGGTAATTAGGGTAAAGTTAGGGTGAGGAAAAAATTGCAAAAAAAAAAAGAAAAAACTAGCTCCTGGGATGTTTTTAGCGCTCTCCAGAAATGTACACAGGAGTACGTATCCATAACGAGCATGACTTGCCGAATCCACGTTTGATATTTGCAGTTTTTTTTTCTTCACATTTATAGTTGTTTTGAATCTGCCATTATGCTGACACACAGGCATTTGTAGCTCCGCCCCCTTCTGAAAAGAGCACAATCTCATTTGCATTTAAAGCGACAGTCGCCAAAATGCCACAATTAGGATCAAAGCCTGAAAGGGGCAGTTGCAGAGAGTTTATTATCTGCGTGCTATTCTCAGCTCAAACTTCACTACACACCCATCAGAGGCTCATCTCACATCTTATGTAAATAATGGGTCACCTTTAACATAAGTCACAATACTGTATGCACGAAAAGAAGAATGAAAAACTAACTTCAGATCTTGAGGAAAAGCTAGATTATATAGATGAGTGTGCAGGAGTACATGATGTCTGTAAACACAAATAAACGCATAAGAACCGACGAGCGAGACTTTCATTTGGTCTTTATGATGAAGGAAACAGCCGGGTTTGAATAGTTTTACTGCAGTACATCTATTTTCGAAAGCCAGCAATCATAACTACAAATGTCCTGCTTTCAACCGAACTCAGTTTACTCCCAGAATAGACTGTTCAAGCGGATTTCAGAGAGATGTTTTGTCATTTCAAGGTTACATAATTTGAACATTCCTCTGTCTATTTTAGCATGACTGAAGGCTACTGTCAAGGACATCAGACTTTAGCATTCACTATGCTTTCTTTCCCACATTGTACAAAAGATTTAAGATAAATAAAAACCTACATCATATATTTAAATATATTTTTATATAATTATTTTTTTTTTAAATAGTCTACAAACATATTCGACCATCCAATTTTTAAAATAACAACTATATTATCATGTAACATTAAGAAAACTTTATTTTTATATCAACCAATAAACATAATTACAATTGTTATTTGTTTATACTGTATTTTTATGATACATAAGATGCATATGTGGTATTATTTTTAGTATTATTATTATTTTAATTATCACACTAATTCATTTTAAATAATAGACACTACCTGACAAAAGTCTTGTCGCTTATTCAAGTTGTAGGAACAACCAGTAATACCTTGACTTCTAGTTGCTGATCTGGTGTCAGAAGTGTCTCTATGAAAGGTGAAGGCCTCTAGATTTTGCTGATTTGAGCTCAATAAATCTGATCATGTCTTGATGTTGACTGATTTGATGAGGACAGTAAGCTCTGACTAAAGTGTCATCACTGAACAGAAATAATGTCCAGTATAGAATATAAAGTCCTGCTGCAGTGGAGACAGAATGAAGATTGTGTCTGACTCCATCATGAGCTTGGAGGACTGCATCCATACATCTCTGACATGACTCACATCACTGATTAATAAAGTCATCTGGAAGGAAGAAGAAAGCCTTCAGCAGGACTCCCAGAGTTCATCAAGACTCTGTGTTCATCTTCAACGCCTCCTCCTTCATCATGCTTAATAATGTTCATGTCTGGTGACTGGGCTGGCCAATCCTGCAGCAGCTTGACCTTCAGGTGCTTTGATGTGGAGGCTGAAGTATAAGAAGGAGCGCTATCCTGCTGGAGAATTGTCCCTCTGCTGTGGTTTGTAATGTAATGGGCAGCACAGATGTCTTGATACCTCAGGCTGTTGATGTTGCAGATACTGAATGACCCCAAACCATGATGTCTCCTTCACCAAACTTGACTGATTTCTGTGGGAATCTTGTGTCCATGCTGGTTCCAGTAGGTCTTCTGTCTTTTGTCAGATGCAGATCAGCAGATGATCCAGCAGAGAAATCCACCTTCTGACACTTTCACACATCATCAACTAGAAGTCCAGATATTATTTGCTGCTCCTACAACTGAGATCCACCTCAAGACTTTAGTCAGGCAGTGTACAGTTGAATTTCCAAACACATTCTACTATAAGGCTGACCGTTTTGTCTTCACCCTAAATATATTTACAAGTATATGTTTATATTTGTACTCTTTTAAGTATATATTTATACATTAGAGCAGTGGTTCTCAAATTTTTTTCATCAAGTACCACCTCAGAAAAAAATTATCTCTCCAAGTACCACCGAAAAGAGCAGTATTGAAATACAGTAGTATAGTAGGCCCAGTAAAGCAGCTAAAACTCTGCACAGTTAAAAAATGTGGCAAATTACCTCAGAAATATAAGCTATATGTCATATATGACATACTATATACATCATTTTTGATCAATTTTGAAATATATGTAGCATGTACATGCCATATTTCATTCCTCCACGTACCACTAGAAGGAAGCCCGCGTACCACTTGTGGTACACATACCACAGTTTGAGAACCACTGCATTAGAACAACACAGATATATTCATACCATATCAACGTTGATGCGATTAAACAAAAGATCCGAACCCAACTCGATTCATTTATTCGACTCTGAGTCAATCAATAGCTTTAAACATGCTGCACTTTCAGATTGATTCCTCAGCTGGATCTGTTCATCACGTCATACACACTACATAGGAGGTCATTTACAAAAACTAATTTTCTAATTTTCTTTTCTAAAATAAGCCTATAAAATGTTTCTTGATTTAAGAAATATTAGATTCTGGACTAAAAACAAGACAAAAAGTCATTTTTTTAATTTAATTTTTTTTTTATTTTTTGCAGTGTTGAACTGTAGCGCTCACTGCGAGTCTCTTTTAAACCCACTCTAATGTTAAATTGCATTCTGCTCTCTCTCTCTCTCTCTCTCTCTCTCTCTCTGTGCCAGGAATATAATTTTCTTGCACATCGTAAAGAGAAAAGGTTGAGAAGATTCAGACTGCGAGAGCTCTTTTGTGCCCTTTTCTACATCTCCCATTACTCCCTCAATGCCCATAGTCTCTACACTCACCCATATATATGTTCAAAATCACCCCCTATACCCTCATTCAATATTCCTCACATCAGTCCACTAACATAGTCCACTTGAAGGAGTGAATGAAACACTGTTTTGTGTGTGTGTGTGTGTGTGTGTGTGTGTGTGTGTGTGTGTGTGTGTGTGTGTGTGTGTGTGTGTGTGTGTGTGTGTGTGTTTTACTGTTTAACCCTAGAGCAGCCCCCAAAAATATCACAGTTAGGTTGCTTGGGGTCCTCCTGGGGTCCGTTCTTCGTACCTCACTTAAATGATCTAAGATGATTGGGCAGATCCTGGATCTTTTAATCTTAATAACTGATCTCTCGCTAATTTGGTTCTCCAAACAAGTTCGCGAATCAGATTAGAATGTCTGGATAAACTGATCTGAGATCGCTGCGTGTGTTGTGAAGGACAGATCTATCGATCCTCGAAATCATGATCAGCAGTGCAACGATTGGCTGACGGCACAGCAGCGTGATGACATCATCTGATTAATATTCAATTATCCATGTGAGCAAAATTACATCAAATTAGCAGTAAACGGCTTGTTAAATATGATTCACAATAACCTTCCACATTTGTTGTGAGCTGCAGGCTTTACACTTTCATTTGTCAAGAGTATTCATCATGTATTTTAATGCATATCCGTGTATTTAGTTCTACATTTAGAAAAGATTTTCTTTATTATAATAGCCGTTTTTTAATCGCTGTATGGAATAACTGGATGTTTTCAAAAGCATTTTGATATTGGTAAAGGCGTCTGCAACTATTGTTAAGCATAATCACTGGCATATTAACTGTCAAAACATGTTTATGACTGCAATAATGTATAATTTATTTTTTTTTAAAAGTCACACATTGTGCATTTCTATTATACACAAATTGTACTAAAGCGATCTAAAAAGTTCATATGTTTTCTCTTTGCACCAGCAGGTGGCAGTCTTTGTACTTTCATTTCGAGAGTGCAGATTGCATACGTTTTATTAATATGTATAACTTTATTTATTTTATTAATAACTATAACTTTATATATATATAAAAATAGTTACTATTACTATTTTCCCAAGTGTATATAACTACTAGTGTAAGAAAATATCAGAATTCGGTACATACTTTCTCTATTATCTTTGCTTGAACTGAGCCGATCTAATCCTGTTTATATAAATTGAACCTGCTCCCGATCAGGATTAAGCTAGCAGAACTGTTGCTATGACAACAACTCTCGGATCAGCTTTGAAGAACGAAACGATCCTCGATCGTGTCAAAACGTCAATATCCAAATCCAGCTAACTGAGTAATCCACGTACGAAGAACGGACCCCTGACCTCAAACATTTAAAAATATAAATATAAATCTATCATATAAAAAAATATTAATTTTTATATGATAAACTATAAATCATTTACGTGCAGTCACTTTTAAATTGTGCAGCGTAGGCTAATTTTGAAAATGTACCCCTGTATGCATTTCTGGAGAGCGTGAGTTATGTAGCCAGAGGTACATATTGCTGCATTGCGCCTTTAAAACGAATGCTACAGGGAATTATGATTTTCACGCTAGCAGCTGACGCGATTTGAGTCTGACAAAGAACGCTTCCAGAAAGCAGGTAAAACAAAAACAAAAGGCAAAAAGGAAACTAAACAAGTAAATAGCGGGGTGAGAATGTGGAAAGATCTGAAAACGTGGTAAAAATCAGACAAGGGCTTTTCTTTTTCTGGATTTCTTTTGAAAACACTGTTGGTTGGGTTTAAGAAATGGACATCATTGGGGTTTTTTAGGTCAGTCGGTCGGTCGGTAAGTCAGTCAGTTGACAAAGGCCTCTGGTGGATATACGTGAGAACAGCAGGCTCGAATGGCCCGATAGAAAGTTGAGATCTGAAAAAGCGTACACATCGTCCTCTAGTGGATTTAAGAAAACTGCAAACAGCCTCCTGGAACGTTTTTGGTGCTCTCCAGAAATGTATACAGGGGTACGTTGTAATGAGCCGGAGATGAATTAATCATAAAATGCTCAAACCTTATTTTAATGTACAGTTCACGCTATTAATAATCCATTAACAATGACTTTTAGCTCAATAAACTGCTAATCAATTAGTTGGGTTTAGATATTGGTCAGGATTAGGGATGTAAAATAAGATTACACTTTATAAATGCCATTAAACACTTCATATCGTAATATTAGGCAGGTAATAAGACCGCAGTGAATGGTGCGATTTATAACTTAAACTAAAGTGTTGCCAAAACATAATATTAAAATAAAACATGTCTTCCATGTATCAGTATGCTAGGTTTTGCTCAACGCAGGCTCATTATTGATACGTACCCCTGTATGCATTTCTGGAGAGCGCAAAATGCGTCCCAGGAGCTACATTTTTTTGCAGTTTTAGCGGATCCACCAGAGGCCGCTGTGTACGCTTTTTCAGATCCCAAATTGTTCTCAAGAGTGCCATTCCTGCCTGCTATTCTCATGTAAATCCACCAGAGGCCGCTGTCGACTGACTGACCAACAGATCCCCCCGGCCCACCCTCTTCCCTAAACCCAACCGACAGTGTTTTCAAAAGCAATGCAGAAAAAGAAAAGCCCTCGGCTGATTTTTACTACGTTTTTAGATTCTTACCACGTTCTCACCCTGTTATTTACTTGTTTAATTTATTTTTGGCTTTTATTTTTCCTGCTTTCTGGAATCGTTCTTCGCTGGACTAGAACCCCCTCATCGCTGTCAACTCCTCTCTGCATCTCAAGTCCGTGACATACCCGGCGAGCCACTGGGCAAACTGGTAACAGCCCTAAAGCGGTCCACACGAAAGTAAATGTTCAGCGGGTACCACGGACACAAAAACAGAAGCCATCAGTGGCATCATACTTCTCAGTAGCGCTGGTTTTAAAGACGAAATACAGCCATACATACCCCTGGCTACAGAAATGTATATAGGGGTGCGTATCCACAACAAGCCTATGTTGGTTTTACTATACTAAGTGTTAAAGACATTTCAAAAGCAAAACAGAAAAGCATACGTCCATAGTGTATGTGTATAAATACATCGTGAGTCATTGTACATATTTATAGTCACTGAGCCAGCGGCAGCTAAAATAGAAAACCACATTATACTCCAGGAGAAGAAAACATATGCATTCATTAGTACCTATAAAGGGGAAAAAATGTCTTAATTAGAGTTTAGTCTTGTTTCTAGTCCAAAACTCCTTAAATCAAGCATCATTTTTTTGACAAACAAGAAACATTGTCTTGTTTTCAGAAATAATGTGTCAAAATTAATAGATTTTTTACTTGAAACAAGCAAAATAATCTTGTTTTGCTTTGAAGAAGCGTTACTTTGCTTGTTTTAAGGTAAAACTCACTTAGATTTGGCTCATTACCTCTGAAAACTACACAATATTTCTTGCTTGTCTAGATAATGCTTCTTGATTTAAGAATTTGTAGACATTTAGACTTAAAAACAAGACTAAAACTAAAACGAAATCCTGCTGTACCAATATCCGAGCGCTAATTTAAAACCCCACATGCTATCTTTTAAGGCCGAAGGTCATTATTATTAATCCAAATCACAATTATAACAACGTTTCCCTTTCGGCAGTGATAATCTAATGCTCCGGACAGATTGCAAGAAGAATATTTTGTGGATTAATATTATTCTGCGGTCTATATAATTACAGCAGTGGTCTTCCGGTAGCTTTTTCAGCTAATCAGATTTATGGCAGGCTGCGTCTGTAATTATTTACTCCATTAGTGGCCGACACAAAGTGCACTGGTTTGCAAAATTACAATCCTTATCTGAATGTTCCAGAAACTTCACTGTATCCTCCACGCAAATGTGTAGATTTAATGGGAAATGTGGAGGTTGGGTTAAGGACAGTGTATCTGGTCGACGTTTCTGAGAGTTGTATAAAAGTTTTCCTCGCTACTTGAGGAGAACAGGAACATTGTCTCAGAACTGGATTTTAAATTATATATTTAATGCATTTTTTTGTTTAAATGTAGGGTTATGCGGACTATCCTAAAAGAAAACTATAGAAAAAGTGCTTTTCTTACTTACTACAGTTGTTGTCTTGTTTCTATTCTAAAACTCCAATGCCAACAGGGTAAGAAAAACAAACTTATTTCAAAGCGAAAGCAGGATTATTGTGCAGATCACTTTACTTGCTTTAATGAAAAACTCTCTTCATTTTGACTCATTAATGCTCAAAACAAGACAATATTTCTGCAAGAAGTTTTGGATATTTGGATATCTAAACACTACAAAAAAACAACAACCCAGGCTCATAATTGGTGTGTACTCCTGTATACATTTCTGGAGAGCGCCAAATACGTCCCAGGAGATATGTTTATTTGCAGTTTTTGTTTTTCGAGTATCCACTAGAGGCCGCTGTGTACACTCTTTCAGATCTCGAATATCTCTTGCGGTCAATTCTGCAACATATATGGCGAGCTACTGGGCTGGAGGACTGGCACATAAGCACGGAAAAGACATTGTTCAGTCTGAAATGTGTGTGTGTGTGTGTGTGAGTGAGTGAGTAAGTGAGTGAGTGAGTAAGTGAGTGAGTGAGTGAGTGAGTTGGAGTAATGTGTAAGGGGATGTTTCCTGTCTAACGGATGAATATAGTCTGGATCCCCATTCATTTCCAATGGCGGTCACTTTTGACCCGAAACACCACAAGTGTAACAAGGTTGATTAAAAGACTCAAAATTCATCGAAAGAGGTGATCATCACTTGTTCAAGTTTAAAGTGTGGAGGATATCATAAGGTGTTGAGGCAATCAGATATAAAACACAATGTTTATGAGTGATTTAAGTTGTAAATCGGTCAGATTTGACCCGAACACGACATGAAGCTTAAATGATGGTGTCTCTTAATTGTGCAAAGCTATTATTATAGATGTGTACGAGCAAAAGACATTGTTCAGTCTGAAATGTGTGTGTAAGCGTGTGAGTGAGTGAATTGGGGTGGTTATGGGGAAGTTTTCGGTCTAATGGATGATTATAGACTGGATCCCCATTCATTTGCTATGGTGGTCACTTTTGACCCGAAACACCACAAGTGTAACAAGGCTGATTAAAACACTCAAAATTCAACGAAATTCACTTTTATATGTACGAGTTTACAGTGTGGAGGATATCATAAGGCCTTGAGGCAATCAGATGTAAAACACAATATTTATGAGTGATTTAAGCTGTAAATCGGTCAGATTTGACCCGAGCACGACAGGAAGGTAAAGTGTCCAGTTGTTGAAAAGTAGATCAGTGTTATCCTGACAGTCTCAATCTGACAGGGTGAGACTCTCTAAAATGCAGTGAGAAGACTCATTTCAAAGGTAATCTGAAGGAAAGGGAACATTTTGACCCGCTCACAGCTGTCATATATCCACCAGTACAGCTCCAATTCAATATAATGTCCTATTTCAGAGTCTCAAAAGCCAAAAAAGAGTCCAAAAGAGAAAGAAAAATCAGCCGTGGCAGATTTCACACATCGCACGTGCCCTCAGCTAGACAACAGCGCAGACTGCTGTTGTTTTGTCTCTACATAACCTTATAAAATCTCCTCTGAAACATAAAAGCAACGATGCATTTGAGCAACGGTTTCACGGTGCGCACTAAAGGCTTCTTCCTTTTTTTCCATTTGTTTGCATCAACCCTTTTTTGTGACATTTCCGAAAGTAAATGCTGATTTTCGAGGGGCAGACTTTCTTAAAATACGGTTTCCTCCACGTTGCGTGCTCCCCGTGGCATTATCAGAGGCCAATTCAGCGATTTATTCACTTTTTCTGTTGTAATTGAGCTGTAAAATTGCACCGCAGCTCTTTGAATATGGACTCCATCCATCTGTTTTAGAATCACAGATGTTTTAGTGTTGCTGATTACGCTGCAGAAAACACTTCGAAGAGAACGCCTCGTATTTCTCCTCTAGTGTGCTGCTGTCTCTCTGCATATATTACCTTCTGTTTTGGTGGTTCACTTACCTCTCTTGCTTTTTTATTATTTATTATTTGTAAAGTGGGGCGATGTGCTAGCGCAATGGGTAGCACGATCACCTCACAGCAACAAAGTCGCTAGTTTGAGCCTTGGCTGCGTCATTTGGCATTTCTGTGTGGAGTTTGCATGTTCTCCCTGTGTTGGCGTTGGTTTCCTCTGGTTGCTCCGGTTTCCCCCACAGTCCAAATTGGCCATAGTGCATAAGAGTGCATGAGTGTCTATTGATGTTTCCCAGTGATGGGTTGCAGCTGGAAGGGCATCCGCTTATGCATATACAAAACATATGCTGGATAAGTTGGCGGTTCATTCTGCTGTGGCAAGCCCAGATTAATAATGAAAATGAACGAATAAATGAAAGTATGGCGGTTTCACAACCATTGCCAGTGTGAAAAATGCATTCTTACTTACAGTTAATGTCTGGTTTCTAGTCCAAATATCAATAAATTCTTTAAACAAGAAGTCAAATGAATGTCAAAATAAAGTAAAATAAAAGTGAAATAATCTGCCAACGAAGAAAGCAAACTAATGTTATTTCAAAGTGAAAACAAGAATATTTTGCTTGTTTTAAGGACAAACTCACTTAATTTTGACTCATTCTTTCTGAAAACAAGACAATATTGTCTTGATTTAAAGATTTTTAGATATTTGGACTAGAAACAAGACAAAGACTCCTCGGTACGAATATTTCTGTGTTATGAGCCGTTCATCTTAAGCATATGATGCAAATACTTTGGTTGAATTGTTGTGCTCTGCTTTATACACCCAAGCTAGGAGAAGATCTGTTGGTTTCCAGATACAGTTGAAAGCAGAAGAGTACATGCACTCTAACAAAGGAACAATTAAAAAAAAATGTCTGATGGTAAATGATACTAAATGTTTACTATTTTAGGTCCGTTAGGATTATCTAAATGATTCACATTTGCTAAATGCCAGAATAATAAAAGATTTTTTTGGAGATTTTTTTATTAATTTCTAGACAGTCAGAAGTTTACACACATTTGCTTGGTATTTTTTAGCTTTGCTTTTAAACTGTAAAACTTTGGTCAAATGTTTTGGTTCTCCTTCCACAAGCTTTTCATAACAGTTTGCCGGAGTTTTGGCCCATTCCTCCTGACAGAATTGGTGTAACTGAGTCAGATTTGTAGGCTGTCTTGCTCGCACAAGCTTTTTCAACTCTGCCCACACATTCTCTTTATGATTGACATCAGGGCTTTGTGATGGCCATTCCAAAACATTCACTCTGCTGTCCTTAAAGCACATTTGAACTCATTTGGCAGTATGCTTAGGGTCTTGGTCTGTTTGGAAGACCCATTTGTGGCCAAGTTTTAATTTCCTGGCTGATGTCTTGAGATGTTGCTTCAGTATTTCTCCATAATGTTCTGTCTTCATGATGCCATCTATGCTGTGAAGTGGACCAGTCCCTCCTGCAGCAGAACAGCCCCACAACATGATGCTGCCGCCCCCATACTGCACAGTTGGGATGGTGTTTCTAGGCTTGTGCGCTTTCCCCTTTGTCCTCCAAATGTAACACTGCTCATTATGGCCAAACAGTTCAATCTCAGCTCCATCAGAGCACAGGACATGTCTCCAAACATCAGTCTGTTCCCAGTGTCATTCAGCTAATGGTAATATGGCTTTGTTGTTGATTCTGGCTTGTTGATTTTCCCATGTTGTCACAGAAGGAAGCAGTGTGTTTGAGCTTTTCCTTCAACACTGTTCTACAGTTGTGCCTCACATTAACTTAAATGTTGTCGATTAGCCAATCAGAAACCTCCAAAACCTTGACATCATCATCTGAGCTTTATTAGAGGCAGAATAATCTTATTGTGTGAAAACTTGACCTTCAAGAAGAGTTATAACAATTTCTCAAACAACATCTCTCTCATTATTCTGCTGTTAAGCAGAACAGAAACACATTTGATCATCCCAACTTGCCTACAAGAGGAAAAGTTTACTCACATTAACATCTGACTTTTATTTAAATGGTCATGTGTCTCTTCATACAGTGTATGTCAACTTCTGCTTTCAACTGTGTGTTTTATGATCACTGTAGAACTGATAAAGAGAGTTTAAACTATATGCACTCCTAAAAATGAAAGTTCTTTATTGGCATCAAGGGTTGCGTAAGCGATCTTTATTCCTCACCAAAATATTTCACTTTTCTTTTTTTATTTGCATGCACTGCTGTAGGAGAGCAATATCACACTCATGATAGTGCTATAGTCATATATCAGGGCTGTGATTACCTGTGGTGCTGATATACGGCACATCCACACACTTCCTCAGAGTGTGATATTGCTTTAACGGTAACAGGGAGCCACCCCGGCCACGATGTGAAATCATTCAGCGAGGTGGAGTCAAAATTTGCCTGGAACTAATTTAGCAGTGCGCTTCCGTCGGAATAACTGCACATTCATCAGCCAAGCATTAAGCAGACATGCAGTATAAGAAATAATGGTGGGTATCACTTTATTTTGAGGGTCATTTGAACACATTCTTATTTAGGCTACATCTTAAAGGGTCAATTGATGAACTAAATTGGCTGTAGTGCATGAGTGTGAATGGGTGTTTTCCAGTATTGGGTTGCGGCTGGAAGGGTATCCTATGTGTAAAACATATGCTGGAATAGTTGGTGGTTCATTCTGCTGTGGCGACCCCTGATAAATAAGAGAGTAAGCCGAGGGAAAATGAATGAATGAACGTGTTGGCATTAAACATACTAGAGGAGGAGGGTGAGGGGGATCTTTCCATTATTAAAACATGGACACATGACATTTAACTTGATTTTCTATAATTCATAGGATCTGATTGTAAATATTGCAGAGTGCTGTGTGGATAGCACTGGAATTTACCGCCCTGCTGCCTCCGGCTGAGACTATAAGGTTGTAATCCCCATAAAAAAAGCAATAAAGCAAGGTCAAATGTTCAGTGTGTGGCAGAAATCTGAGAAACGAGGCACAATGTCATGGATAAAAATAGGCAGATAATTAATAAGTGTCCACCGGGAGAGAGTGTCACTTCAGATAAACTCCCTGCGGAAACGCAAGCAAATATTCTGCACTCCTGCGACAGATATTCAGTCAAAATATTCCCCACATGATGTTGTCCAGATTCAGGGATTTGTCACAGCATTCATTCATTCATTTTCTTGTCGGCTTGGTCCCTTTATTAATCCGGGGTTGCCACAGAGGAATGAACCGCCAACTTATCCAGCAAGTGTTTTTATGCAGCGGATGCCCTTCCAGCCGCAACCCATCACTGGGAAACATCCACACACATTTACATACAATCATACACTACGGACAATTTAGCCTACCCAATTCACCTGCACCGCATGTGTTTGGACTGTGCGGGAGACCGGAGCACCCGGAGGAAACCCACGCGAAGGCAGGGAGAACGTTCGAGGTTACTAAAGTAACCCTTCGTTCCCCGAGGAGGGGAACGGAAGCACTATAAGTGGATTTGATTTGTAAAATCCACGCATTGGGAGGTTCGGTTCAGAAGCTACTCGTCTGAAAGAGTATTGAACGGGCCAATTAAGAATGAATTGGCAGCGCAAGCCTGCGCAGGTGAGCGGCATAAGCAATCAACTGAGTATATAAGCTCACCTGGCGCCAGCAGACGCTATCCTTTTTAAGCTGAAGAGACTTTCAACAGCTAAGGGACAGTCATTATGGCGACGGAGTATAGTGCTTCCGTTCCCCTCCTCGGGGAACGAAGGGTTACTTTAGTAACCTCGAACGTTCCCCTTCGGGGGGAACTTCAGCACTATAAGTGGATTTGATTTGTAAAATCCACGCATTGGGAGCCCATTGAAAGCGCCATAATGACTGCACCTTACCAACACCCCCGATGAGGAGATAGTCAAGCAAGCGTGACGCACCCGCATCATGGGGGGCGCGGTCCTCCAACGTGTCCCTGGCCCTAATTTATCCTACTTCAACAGAAGTTTTACGGATTTATATATATTTTTTGGGAAGTCGTGAGCATCTAGATAATTCTAGGAATACGACAGTACGTTGGGAAGCGTGCAATCCCGATAGGGAGGACGCTGCGGAGGCCATCCGTTACCCGAGGGGGGATAGATGGCAGAATTTACATATGGACTAGCCCTAAAAAGGGGGAGTACGCATAGCAAAAGAGTGGTTAGCGGGGAGGGAAGACACGGGTCCGCCCAGGGGGGGGACTTAACCGTGGCGGAATAAGCATATGGGATCGCCTAGTGGGGATCACGCATAGCAGGCACCTTTACCCAAAACGCGGGCTGACCAGCGGGCAGACCTACAACGTAGTGGGCCAGCAAGTGACTCCTCCGCTGAGTCAGTGCTGGGGGCCACGGAGGAATCTGCAGGGCTCACCTGACGGGGAACTTTACTGACAGATAAAAAGGCGCACGTATCTCCGTGTTAGGGAAAATGGCGCAGCAAGCGTGTTTCAACACCCTACCGAATTGTTTCCTCAATCACCAAGGGTTACCTAATACCCTTGAGGAAACCGGCTCCACTCGCAGATTGTAAAACCTTGCAAATGTGTTGGGTGTCACCCAGCCCGCAGCTCTACAGAAGTCTGTTAGAGGGGCGCCGCGTGCGCGCGCTCGAGAGGATGCGAAACTCCGAGTGGAGTGCGCACGCGCTCTCGGGGGACGCGGCTCATCTCGGCTCTGATAGTGAAAGAAGGCATCCACAATCTAGTGGGAACTTATTTCGGTACGGCACTTCCCTGCTGCCGACCGTTATAACAGATGAAGAGCTGCTCAGATGATCTAAACTCTGAGTGCGGTCCGGATAATACGCAAAACGCGAACTGGACAATAAAGAAGGGCTGGGTCTGCCTCCTCCGAGGGCAGCGCTTGCAGGCTCACTACCTCGTATTAAAACGGAGTGGTAGGAACCTTGGGCACATATCGCGGGCGGGGTCTCATACGTGAGAGAAGCCAGCCCAATTACAGGCACGAGTCACTGACCGAAAAATGCCTCCGGGTCCCCGACCCTCTAATCGATATCAACGCGACCAGCAGAGCTGTCTTCAGGGACAGAAAATACTGAGTCGAGGATCGAAGGGATCTGACGCGGCTTGTGTAGCGAGGGCGAGATCCTAAGAGGGCATGAGAGGGGGCGGGGTGGATTAATTCGCTTAACGCCCCTGAGGAACCGGATGATGAGGTTATGCGTTCCCACGGTGCTGCCAGCCACCGCGTTATGAGAGCGGAGATGGCAGCCACGTAACCTTGAGTGTGGAGGGCGACAGCCTGCTCTCCAGCTTCTCTCGGCGTAAAGAAAGCACGACGCTGATCTGGCAAATTACGGGGGTCTTCTCAGCGAGAGACACACCATTCAGTGAATAGACTCCACGTCAGGGCATAGGCGCGCTCGCTCTAGCCCGAGTGACGGTATTAGCCACCGCAATCGGAGGTTACCTAAGTCTTCCTCGCGTCTACAATCTCTTCAAAGATCGGCGAGGGTGCCAGGTGGTGCCCTGTCCCTGAGAGAGTAGGTGCTCTCTCGAAGGGACTGCCAGGGGAGGGCTATCGCGAGGGAGAGCTCTGACATCCAGGTCCGGTTGAGCCAGAGGGGCGCAACCAGCAACCTGTTCCTCGTCCTCTTCCTGACCTTGCACAGTAACTGCGCGAGCAGGCTCACTGGGGGAAACGCGTATTTGCGCGTGCACCGAGGCCAGCTGTAAGCCAGTGCATCCGTGCCGAGAGCACTCGGTCAGGGAAAGAACAACTAGCAATGAGCGATCTCGGGGGAAGCAACAGATCGATCTGGGCTTCCCCGAATCGCGCCCATATCAGCTGAACAGACTCGGGGTGGAGTCTCCATTCTCCAGGACGCAAGGCTGCCGTGAGAGCGCATCGGCTGCACGGTTGAGCTTGCCTGAATATGAATGGTGTGCAGCGATTTCAGCCGCGGATGACTCCAGAGGAGCAGACGGCGGGCGAGCTGAGACATGCGGCGAGAGCGCATACCCCCTATACGGCTGATATACGCCACCGCCGCCGTACTGTCCGTCCTGACCAGCACGTGTTGCCGCTCCAGCACCGGAAAAAAACGGTGGAGAGCGAGGAACACTGCCAACAGCTCCAGGCGATATGCCAATGCAACTGGGTACCTTTCCACAGGTCCGCAGCCGCATGCCCGCAACGCACAGCCCCCCAGCCCGTGTTGGAAGTGTCTGCTGAAACGACAACAAGACTGGACGCCTGTTCTAGAGACACCCAGGTCTGTAGGAACGAGGGGTCGCTCCAAGGGCTGAGGGCGCGGCGACACAGCGCAGTAACAGAGACTCGGTGTGCGCGCGCGTGCCATGCGCGTCTGGGGACTCGATCGTGAAGCCAGTGCTGAAGTGGTCTCATATAGAATAATCCGAGCGGCATGAAGCGGCTGCGGATGCCATATGCCCCAGGAGCCTCTGAAATAGTTTCAGTGGGACCACTATTTTACTGTCGAGCTCTCTCAGACAGTACAGCATCAGCTGAGCGCGCTCTCCGGAGAGGCGCGCTGCCATGGTGACCGAGTCCAGCTCCAGCCCGAGAGAAGAGATCCTCTGCACGGGGGCGAGTTTGCTCTTTTCTCGGTTGACCTGAAACCCCCACGGGTGGAAGTGCCAGAGCACTTTGTCTCTGTGCATAATCAACTGCTCTGAGAGAGGGCAAAAATCAGCCAGTCGTAAAGAAATTGAGTATGCAGATGCCCGCGAGCCGAAGGGGCGCTGAGGCACCCTCCGCGGGCTTGGTGAGGACCCGCGGAGACAGAGAGAGCCCGAAGGGGAGGGCTTTGTATTGCCAAGCTCGACCTTCAACGCAAACCGCAGAAACTGTCGGTGGCGAGGAAGAGTGGAGACATGGAAATACGCGTCCATCAGGTCTAATGCTGCAGACCAACCCAGAGGACGAACGCACCGGAGGATGCGCTTCTGCGTGAGCATTCTGAACGGCAGCTTGTGCAGGCAGCGGTTCAAAACGCGCAGATCTAGGATTGGCCGTGACCCACCGCTCTTTTGGGCACGATGAAGCGTGGGCTGTAAAACCCGCTCTCCATCTCGGCTGGAGGGAGCGGCTCGATTGCATCCTTCGCCAGGAGGACAGCAATCTCCTCTCGCAAGACAGGGGCGGACAGGGGGCTGACCCTGGTGAATACACACCCGTGACTTGGGGGGGCCGTTTCGCGAACTGAATCGCATAGCCGAGTCTGATTGTGCGTATGAGCCACCGCGAAGAGCTGGCCCGCGCTAACCAGGCAGGCAGAGCTCTCGCTAATGGACTCATCGCTACAATCGCTGACGTACCAGCAGTGGGGCAGCGCGGAGTGGGTGTGCTGATCCGGGAAGCTCGCGGGTCCCACGGAAAAGCTGGAGGTGAGATATTTGCTCTCACTCCAAACCCGAGCTCCGGAGGGGAGGCTCGAGGGGTGGGAGAAAGGAGACCGTCCTCCCAGCGCTCGTGAGCCACTGGCGAAACGCACCGAATCTGCAAGCTAGAAAGCATAGCGTCCCAGACTGGCAGATTTCGGGCTGTCACATCTGGGGAAGTGAAAAGTGCCCTTTCATAATGTTTTCATGGCAGTAAAAAGTGCCGTTGGAATTGGGGCCCCGCCCTCCAGCGGGGAAAGAGCAAGTTCCCTCTTCTCCAGATGGCCTGTCCCAGGGGCGCTTCGCGGTCCGTTGCCGGACTTAGCGGCGTTCTGGGCAGGGGGGCTGCCTGCTTCCGAGGTGCCCGACGCGCTCGCTTCGCCTGAGGCGTGTGCGGGGGCGGAGCAGCTCTCGTAGGCGGGCGCCTTCGGCGAGGAGCAGGTATGAATGGCACGGCGGGCGGAGCGGGCTACGGACCGCCGATAAGACATCACCCACCAACTGCTCTCTCACCGCCTTGAATTCCTGGGTGAATTCACAGACAGTGTCGCCGAACCTGGCTGGGGATATGGGGAAGTCAAGAAAGCGGACTTTGTCGACTTTGCGCATATCAGCCAGGGGTGGCGCTCCTGGACCACTAATGTGGACATCGTCCTTCCCAACGCACACGCAGCGGACTCAGTAGTCCGAAGAGCTAAGTCGGCGGCGGTGCGAAGCTCGTAAGCCTGGGTTGGACCCACCCTCGTGCAGCTCGGCCAGCGCCTGCGCTTGGTAGCGCTAGTAGGTGGCTATCGCATGCAAGGCTGAAGCAGCCTGGCCCGCAGCTATGTAAGCTCTAGCTCCGAGGGAGGTAGATAACTTACAGGCTTTGGATGGGAGACGAGGCGGATCCCGCCAAGAAGAGGCGCCGCGCGGATTTACCGCCATCGCGCACTCAACCTGAGGAATCGCCACATACCCCCTGGCTGTTTCACCGTCAAGAGTGGTTAGGGTGGAGGAACACGCAGCACGAGCAGAAAAAAGTGCTTTACAAGACCGCGTGAGCCTACTGTGCACCTCCGGGAAGAAGGGAACGCCCCTCTAGTCGGTCCGGCCGCGGAGCTGGGGGATAAACCATCTCCAACCCACGGCCGAAGCAGCCCGGGAAAGCACGGCTAACATGTCCGTTTCAGGATCCGTAGTGACAGCGCTCACCAGCCCGGAGGGGGCGAGCGGGTCTGGATCATCATCGGACAATGAAAGCCCACCCTCCGATGCCGCGGTGGACATCTGGTCTCCGGTGTCATCGGGCGTAAGGGCTACCATCTGTTAGACGGATCGCTTCCCCCGCCCGAAGCTTGGATGGAGCGCTTAGAGGAGCGGGAGGTCCGCGGGCCCGTGGGCGACGGATTATCTCTCGCTGAAACCCTCAGATCTGCCCGAGTGCCCGCTGCAGAGCAGGGGACAACTGGGGTGGTTCACCCTTTTGCAAAGGCTAACCACGATCTTGCGCAACAGTCATGGCATCGCAATGACGACATGAACTGCCCGCGAGCAGCGCATTAACATGCTGGACCCCCAGACATGTAACGCAGTGCCCGCGCCCATCATCCGAGGACAGGAAACCACCGCATCCAGAAACGCACAGTCGGAGCGCCGTCCTGATAAGGACGTGCTGCACGACTGTGTTGCTCTTTCTGTGAAGTTTGCAACTTTATACGCACCGCTCTGGAGGACCGGACCCAAAGAACGCCAGGCAAGGGAGAAACCCAGCTCGACCGTCTGCCACTGCGTGTACACACTCTGGACCGGGAGAATGCTCTCGTTCGCTCAGAATCGCTGGTCACAGCAGGAGGAACCCTCATCGACTCGATCAGAAAGTCTCTGAAGCGAAAAGGATAGCGTCTGCTGGCGCCAGGTGAGCTTATATACTCAGTTGATTGCTTATGCCGCTCACTTGCGCAGGCTTGCGCTGCCAATTCATTCTTAATTGGCCCGTTCAATACTCTTTCAGACGAGTAGCTTCTGAACCGAACCTCCCAATGCGTGGATTTTACAAATCAAATCCACTTATAGTGCTGAAGTTCCCCCCGAAGGGGAACATGCAAACTCCACACAGAAAGCAGTTCTTTTACTAACCCTAACCATCAAAATAAAGCGCGACCTTTTAACTCACTGATCACTGAATGACATTTACACACGTCAGTGTCTGTAATAATGGTCACAGCCCCTGCTCAATAGATACTAACAGAGAACAATGAGGTGTTATTTTACACCGGCAGGTCTGACAAATAATGATGAAGTAACCTGTACAGGTGCCATTGTGAAACTTCTTAACAGAATAACAAACAAGAAGTGAAGTGATAGGCGAGTTTGGAAAGGTTTCTTTAACAGAGCGAGTTGACAATTTCATCATTCATTCGTTCATTTTCTTGTCGGCTTAGTCCCTTTATTAATCCAGGGTCGCCACAGCGGAATGAACCGCCAACTTATCCAGCAAGTTTTTACGCAGCGGATGCCCTTCCAGCCGCAACCCATCTCTGGGAAACATCCACACACACATTCACACACACACACTCATACACTACGGACAATTTAGCCTACCCAATTCACCTGTACCGCATGTGTTTGGACTGTGGGGGAAACCGGAGCACCCTAAGGAAACCCACGCGAAGGCAGGGAGAACATGCAAACTCCACACAGAAACGCCAACTTGAGCCGAGGTTCGATCTAGCGACCTTCTTGCTGTAAGGCGACAGCACTCCAGCTGCAACCCATCTCTGGGAAACAATTTCATCATCAATTTGATTATTTTTTATTGTTATTTTACTTTATTTTCTTTGGCGTCGCTTGTTACCCTGTTTCCATTCAATGTATTACTTTATTTGTTTTCAGTTCGGCTTAAGAGATTTCAGACACAATTTTGCCATCAGAGACAAATTTGGGAAATCCTAAAAATCTGGGATCTTTGATTGTGGGTTTAACCAGCCTGATCTCACGAGGAAACGTAAGTATTTTACGTTTTGTCAGTTTAGTGGCGAATTTGTACAAATTCGTACGAGTTCAGTTGTACGAAAATGTACGATTTTAAAAAGGAGACATGGCACCTGACCCCTAGCCCTAACCGTCAATGGGTGATGAGCAAAATTGTAAATTGTACAAATTAATTTTCATACGAATTAGCCACTAAATCAAAAAGTTACGTATTGCTGTGAGATTGTGTTGGTTTGATGTTCACTGACAGCCCATTGCGGGCTTGATGAAGTTCTGGCAGATTTCAGACACTTTCCTGAACAAACTGAGTGAATTAACTAAGAAATAAATGAATGAGTGAGTGAATGAAGCAACAAATGAAGGAATGAACAAATAAAGAAGTAAATAAATAAAAAAATAAATGAATGAACAAATGAACAAATGAAAACGATGATTGCATAAACAAATGAATGAATTACAAAATAAATTGATATGAGTGAATGAATGAACGGATACACAATTGAATAAATGGGAAAATTAACAAATGAATGAAACGAAAACATCAATGATTGAATGAATTAAATAACAAATTAAGGAACAAATGAATATCAGTAAATAAGTGAATTAGTGATTTAAGGAATAAATGAATATGAGTGAATTAATAAAGGAATGAACAAACAAACAAACAAATCAATGAAATAATTGAAAAAAATGAATGAATGAATGAATGAATCAATGAATGAACAAAAAACATCAATGATTGAATGAATAAATTAATGAATTAAGGAATAAATAAATGAGTGAATGTATGAATGAATGAATGAATAAAATGAAAGAATTAAGGAATAAATGAATGAATGAACGGACGGGCATACAAACGAATGAACGAATTAATGAATGGTCGAATGAATACATGACTGAATCAATCAATATGAGTAAATAAATGAAGGAACAAATGAATTAATGAATGAATCCATGAATAAATGAATGAGTAAATGAACGAACGAACAAATGAATGAATGACTTATTGAATGAAAAAATGAATATGAGTAGGCAGCGCGATGGCACAGCGGGTAGCACTGTCGACTCACAGCAAGAAGGTCGCTGGTTCTAGCCTCAACTGGGTCAGTTGGCATTTCTGTGTGGAGTTTGCATGTTCTCCCTGTGTTGGCATGGGGGTGCTCCAGTTTCCCCCACAGTCCAAACACATGCGCCAAAGGGGAATTGGGTAAGCTAAATTGCCCGTAGTGTATGTGTGTGAATGAGTGTGTATAGGTGTTCCCAGCAATGGGTTACAGCTGGATAAACTTGAATAAATTAAGCATTAAATGAGTGAATGAATGAATATGTAATACGCAGTGATAAAGAAAAAACCTTGCACAAGTAACATTATTTACAACATTATTGCTTTAATCCACAGCCTCAAAGATATCTCAGAAGATATTTTGTAATTGTTTTATTATATAATTCACTAGTATCTGTGGAAATACGGAAAAAAATGGGGTTTCGACTTTGTTTGGATGTTAATTAGTCATTTTATTTCCAAACGTCCATGACATGTATGATATTTTCCAACCACAGTCATGTTTATCTATTTTTGATAGATTAAAAGTGTAATGTAAAGCCCCTAACTGAACATAATACTTTACTAAAGATGCAACATATTCATAAACCCTATCAAAAAGACAACACTTTTCCAGGCCATTCTTAAAATGACTCAAGACTCAGTTCGAAAATCCAAAGTAAAACGCAGGGAGACTTGAGTGTGGCTGAACTCCTCTGATGACATAATCTTGGTTATTAGGGTTTGGAGAGAGCCTGTAGAGTTGAGTTGATGGGGTGGAAATTGACAGGCTCCGGAAAAAACAAGCACTCTCAGCTGTGATGGAGACACTGAGAATATGTCTTCTCAGCTCAGAATGAGTGCTCAAGTGTAAGGCCCTCACTTTCTCTGAGGGAAAAAACATGCAGAAGTCATAAAGAATTAGGCTGGAGATATCTGTGACTGGAGTCTCACCTAGCATATTTTATCTGTATCAGACATGGCGCAGTCACTTATGCATGAATGCAATGAGACGAGCTTCTGAAAGCTTCTAAAGGGAGGAAATAAAGTTTGATTTTAAGACTTAAAATTAATGTTGAGAAAGTCAGTGTTAATAGCTGAATATGTGAATGAATTATTCAATTAATGAATTAAAGATTAAATGAATATAAGTGAATGAGCATGAATGAATGATTGAATGAATGAATGAATGAATGAATGAATGAATGAATGAATGAATGAATGAATCATTGAATTAATTCATTCATTCATGCATTGATTGATTCATTCATTCATTAATATGAGTAAAGAATATGAGTGAATGAATGAATAAAACATATTTGAATTAATGAATGACTTAAAATTGAGGAAAAAATGAATATGAATGAATGAATGAATGAATGAATGAATGAAAATCATCAGTGGATAAAATAATAAATGAACGAATTAAGGATTAAATAAATATGAGTGAATGAGAATGAAAGATTAATACATATATTTGAATTAGTAAATAAATTAGGGAAAAATTAATATGAGTGAATGAATGAATGAATGAATGAATGAATGAATGAATGAATGAATGAATGAATATGAGTAGATGAGTGAATGGATGATTAAATAAGCGAATGAATAAATGAATAAATGAAAAAATTAATTAAAAATGAATGAATATGAGTGTATGAATGTATGAATGAATGAATAAATGAATGAATGAATGAATCAATAAACTAATGAATTAAGCTATATATGAATTAGAGTAAATGAAAGTAAATGAGAGTGAATGAATGAATAAATGAATGAATAAATGAATGAATGAATGAATGAATGAATGAATGTTAGCTGTTGACTAGGTTAGCAACAATTCATTTTGACTCAACACTTAGTCTAACTAATATAAATGAATGAATGAATGAATGAATGAATGAATGAATGAATGAATGAATGAATGAAAAATAAATGAATATGAGTGATTAAATGAATTAATTAATTAAGGAATAAATGAATGACTCAATCAAAGAATAAATTAATATGAGTGGATGAGTGAATGGATGATTAAATAAGTGAATGAATGAATGAATGAATTAAGGAATTAAGGAATAAATTAACACGAGCATATGAGTGAATTAATGTATAAATAAATTAATCAATGTATAAACTAATGAATAAAGCTATAAATGAATTGGAGTAAATGAAAGTGAATGAATGAATGAATGAATGAATGAATGAATGAATGAATGTTAGCTGTTGACAAGGTTAGCAACAATTCATTTTTACTCGACACTTAGTCTAACTAATATAAAGGAATGGATGAATTTAAAAAAATGACTAAATAAATTAATATGAATTAATTAATTAATTTATTAATTACTTAACGATTAAATAGATGAATATGAGTGATTAAATATTAGTGAATGAAAACATATTGTGCACTTTGATCCATAATCTGAAATGTGCAACAAAACACACCCTAAGTAACGTGTTTCAGATTTGCTAAAACGTGGACATCGCCCTCTAGTGGACATCCAGTGAAATGCACCCAGAGCAACGCATCTACAGTTTGTCAAATGCAGGCTGAGATGCGTATTTCCAATGAGCTCGGGGCTGTTTGAATGTGACCTCCATGAAGAACAATGAAGACTTGCTGAAAAGAAAAGTGTGGAAAGCAAACCCCCCGGACATAACAACTGCCTCAAGCTGAAGACGAACCCATAAATGTAAAATGAGAGTGCAAAGACGTACATTCAAGACAGACCGCAGCGCAGGAGTCAGACAGATCTGTTTCAAATATCTGCAAATACGCACCATGTGGACTCCAGAGCCATCGCTCGTGTGTAATGAGAAATGCCTGCATGTCCATCTTTATTTACAGCTGTTGAGTGAACGTTCCAAATAGCAGACGAATATCAATATGAGCTGGAGCGTCAGGCCATCTGTACGCAGCTTCATCTCCGCTTTCCTATGGTGGTACGAGATGAACTGTCCTCAGCAATATTATCAGAACAAGTCCAAAATCAATAGACACCCCGGGAGAGTCTTGAATTCAATCTCCAACAGAATCCAGCTCGTTCTCTGTGATATTGAGGAACAGATTGTGTGCGCTCTATTGTGAAGCCCACTTTATATGTAGGATAGACAGAAGTGTGTGACCTCGCTGTACAATCTACGTTTGCTGAAAAATGTGGGCAGAGAAATTAACATCTGAAACAACTGTTTATATTCGAGTCAAGGGTAATATTGAGTGATATTGTGAAATCAACCTAAAGGCATTTATAGTAGGGATCAGGACTTGACGTTACTTTTTTGATCACCAGCCACTGTGGCTAGTAGTTTTCCAATATTACTAGCCACTCGCCATTTTACTGGCCACAATTTTGTTGTTGGAAAAATATATTTTATACACATAATTATGACTTTGACAGGCTAAAACTGCTTGATTTAGATTTTACGTTTGCTCAAGATTTTTCGCTTGCTCAATAATCATGAGCAGATGAGTCAGGGTTTCATAGTATTACAATTAGTTTTTAATTTACATAGTTTTTAGAGTCCAAATTGAAGGATTTACCAAATGCATCTCCGACCACACCAAACCTAAACAATTCATTATTTCTTAGCCGCAAATTTTAAATGTGTCAAAACAAGCAAAATATAGCTATATACTCTACTTTTGATTTATCAAAACATATGCGCAGTACTCTCTCCCGGCTAAAGGTCCCAGATCAGCAGTTAACTACACATAAATGGGGAGTTAATCTCCCATTAAAGCAATGTTTTTGTAAAATGCGCTGCTTACAAAAAGACAAATCTGGAGCTCTTGAAAGCAGCAAGACTGTGGGTGCATGAGCATCACTTATTCTCTAGTCTATTTAAAAGAGTTGAGCACCAACAATGCAATGATAACGTTTTTATCCTAACGTTTTTAGAACATACTATTAACAACCCAGTGGTAACATTACTAATGCTTTTAAAACGTTCCACAAACAATGCAATGATAACGTTTTTATAACCTTACATTAATGTTGTAACGTTTCTAATGGTAATGTTTTAAAAACGTTCCATCAACAACGCAATAATAACAATTTTATTCTAACGTTTTTAGAATATATTATTAACAACCCAGTGGTAACATTACTAATGCTAATGTTTTAAAAACGTTCCATCAACAACGCAATAATAACGATTTTATTCTAACGTTTTTAGAATATATTATTAACAACCCAGTGGTAACATTACTAATGCTAATGTTTTAAAAACGTTCCATCAACAACGCAATAATAACGATTTTATTCTAACGTTTTTAGAATATATTATTAACAACCCAGTGGTAACATTACTAATGCTAATGTTTTAAAAACGTTCCATCAACAACGCAATAATAACGCTTTATTCTAACGTTTTTTAAAAACATACTATTAACAACCCAGTGGTATCATTACTAATGCTTTTAAAACGTTCCACCAACAATGCAATGATAACGTTTTTATAACCTTACATTAATGTTGTAACGTTTCTAATGGTAATGTTTTAAAAACGTTCCATCAACAACGCAATAATAACGATTTATTCTAACGTTTTTTTAAAAACATACTATTAACAACCCAGTGGTAACATTACTAATGCTTTTAAAACGTTCCACCAACAATGCAATGATAACGTTTTTATAACATTACATTAACATCTTAGTTGTAACATTTCTAATGCTAATGTTTTAAAAACGTCCATCAACAACGCAATAATAACGATTTATTCTAACGTTTTTAGAACGTACTATTAACAACCCAGTGGTAACATTACTAATGCTTTTAAAACGTTCCACCAACAATGCAATGATAACGTTTTTATAACATTACATTAACATCTTAGTTATAACATTTCTAAGGCTAATGTTTTAAAAACGTCCATCAACAACGCAATAACAACGATTTATTCTAACATTTTTAAAACATACTATTAACAACCCAGTGGTAACATTATTAATGCTTTTAAAACGTTCCACCAACAATGCAATGATAACGTTTTTATAACCTTACATTAATGTTGTAACGTTTCTAATGGTAATGTTTCAAAAATGTCCATCAACAACGCAATAATAACGATTTATTCTAACGTTTTTAGAGCGTACTATTAACAACCCAGTGGTAACATTACTAATGCTTTTAAAACGTTCCACCAACAATGCAATGATAACGTTTTTATAACCTTACATTAATGTTGTAACGTTTCTAATGGTAATGTTTTAAAAACGTTCCATCAACAACGCAATAATAACGATTTTATTCTAACATTCTTTAAAACATACTATTAACAACCCAGTGGTAACATTACTAATGCTTTTAAAACGTTCCGTGACAGAGAAACTAGGGGTTTGGGGAAACACTCGTCACTACATAGTTATTTTCCCTAACGATGCATCAAACTTTGATAGTTCAGCCGCGAGTTATGTCGTTGTTTGGGCATTTTTTCTGGAAACAAGACAATATTTTCTGCTTGTCTAGAAAATGCTTCTTGGTTTGGGAATGTGTGGATATTTGGACTTGAAACTAAGTAAGTATGCATTTTTTTTGCAGCACAGGTCTTTTGGTCAGCGTTCGCAAACGAGACTGTGTTTTCTTCTCAATAAAGCGCAGCTGTTTGCTTTCAGACGAGGTTTCCCTGGTGCACATCGCTGATAAATATCCCATTTACCGTCTCTACTCTATTTGTGAGCCGTATTCTAATGGGACAGAGTTTCGTGACTTCCCCACACACACACATGCAGTGTATTTGATGCAGTGCTTTCTGCTTGCTGGTGTGTTATGTCTGCCAGCAATGTCAAACCCTCCTTTTACCTACTTTAGTAAATAATAAAGAGCCGCCCCGCAGGCAGATCCATTGGTCGGCTGATTACACTGCTTTATACAACATGACACTACGCTCTCAGTTTGCTAAAGAGCCTGGGTAAATAGGCAGCAATCGGGCCCGTATTTCACTCCTCATTTATCTGCGGAGGAAATAGAAATTAATTCTGGACCTCTGCTTTCTAGGAAACATCAAATAGCAGAGGCTTCAAAAGGCGTCGTTTGGGATTTTGTTGCAATGGAGATATAAAGGTCTCCATCAGGGAATGAACTGCACATTTTTATTCATTTCTAAAAGAAGAGCCGATGAGGGAGGAGGAATGGTGGACTGTGATACTCTATAAGGCATGATAATAAGGAAAAGAGACATTATAAATTTTAATAGTAGATTGTATTAATTAACGAACAATACATTTCCCACAGTATTGGTTTATGCTAGTTAACATTAGACAATGAAAATACATCTGTTCAATGTTGCCACGCACTTCTTTTCCAGGGGTTTTAGTACAGCACCATGTCATCGGGTGGGTGTGGCCTATCTGTGAATTTGCATAAGTCATACGCAAAACATTGTTTACTTCAGATACCTGTACATGATCGCAGGGGTTTCGTGTCCAATGCCTTTTATACTTTGAGATAGCTGTCCAGATCACAGGCGTTTCATGTGAAGCTTGTATTTTATATTAAACAAACTAACTTAAGATACCTGGTCACTTGTTACATTAATATTGTTATAGCTTAGGATACCTGACTTGATCCCAGGGGTATTGTGTCAAATGCTTTATACCGTATACCATATACAGTAATCAGATACCTGTCCTGATCCTAGGTGTTTCTTATTGGATCGTTATATACAGTAACGTCAGATTCAGATACATTTTTAGAATGTTCTATTAATAACTTGTTGGTTATGTTTCAAATGCTAATATTTTAAAAATAACGACAAACGAACAACACATTGATAACAGTTTTACAACAACTCAGTAATAACATGCAACTCAGTGGTAACGTTTCTAATGCTAATGCTTAATAAACGTTCCACCAACAATGCAATGATAACATTTTTATCCTAACGTTTTTAGAACATACTATTAACAACCCAGTGGTAACATTACTAATGCTTTTAAAACGTTCCACCAACAACGCAATGATATTATAATATTACATTAACATCAAAGTTGTGATGTTTATAATGCTAATGTTTTAAAAACGCTCAATCAACAACGCACTAATAACGCTTTTATACTAACGTTTTTAGAACATATTATTAACAACTCAGTGGTAGCATTTCTAATGCTAATGCTTTAAAAACGTTCCACCGACAACACAATGATAACAGTTTTACAACAATTCAGTAATAACATTTAAGCTAATGTTTTTTTTTTATTTAATGCAATGATGGCGTTTTTTATTCTAACGTTTTCATATAATGCAATGATAATGTTTTTCATGTTTTATAATGTTTTTAGAAAATTTTTTAAATAACTCATAAGTAACGTTTCTAATGCTAATGCTTTTAAAATGTTCCACCAACAACGCAATGATAACGTTTGGGTTTTTTTTTTATCCAAATGTTTATAGAACATACTATTAACAACTCAGTGGTAACGTTTCTAAGGCTAATGCTTAAAAAAGTTCCACCAACAATGCAATGATAACATTTTTATTCTAACGTTTTTAGAACGTACTATTAACAACCCAGTGGTAACATTACTAATGCTTTTAAAACGTTCCACCAACAATGCAGTGATAACATTTTAATAACATTACATTAATGTTGTAACGTTTCTAATGGTAATGTTTTAAAAACGTTCCATCAACAATGCAATAATAACGATTTTATTCTAACGTTTTTAGAACATATTATTAACAACCCAGTGGTAACATTACTAATGCTAATGTTTTAAAAACGTTCCATCAACAACGCAATAATCACGCTTTATTCTAACGTTTTTAAAACATACTATTACAACCCAGTGGTAACATTACTAATGCTTTTAAAACGTTCCACCAACAATGCAATGATAACACCTTTATACCGTTTTTATAACATTACATTATCAACTCAGTGGCAACATTTTTAATGCTAATGCTTTAAAAACGTTACACCAACAACACAATTATAACAGTTTTATCCTAACACTTTTAATATGTTTCAGTAACAACTCAGTGTTAACATTTCTGCAAATGTTTTATTAGAACATAATGCAATGTTAACGTTTTTATCCCTTTTAATAAAACGCAATGATAACATTTTTAGAACATTCCATTAACAACTCAGTGGTAACATTTCTAAGCCTAATGTTTTCAAAACGTTCCACCAACAATGCAATAACAACGTTTTTCTCCTAACGCTTTTAGAACATACTATTAACTCAGTGGTAACGTTTCTAATGCTAATGTTTTTAAAATGTTCCACCAACAACTCAATTATAACATTTTTATCAAAACGTTTATGGAACCTACTTTTAACAACTCAGTGGTAACATTTCTAATGCTAACATTGTCAAAACGTTCAACCAACAACACAATCAAAACAGTTTTATGCTAGCAATTTTAAAATGTTTTTTTTTTGTTGTTTTGTTTAAATATTCCACCAACAACGCAATAATGACGTTTTTTTCCTAACGTTTTAAGAATGTTCCATTAACAACTTTCTAAGGCAAAATTTAGAGAACATTAGCCAGAGTTCAAATGTCCCTGTATGCTGGAACTATACAGCACAGCTGACCAAATATTTAAACGCTTCACTAGCAAGAAAGCAGTTAAACAGAGCATCTGCAGCGCGAGGATAAAGAACGAGCCTCCTCCATTCAGCCTCTTTACTTTCTCTTTACTCTTTACTCCTTTACTTTGCTGGAGTGAGGAAACGGTGGAAACTCGCTCCACTGAACACATCCATCAGCCCACATATTTAATTCCCTTTATTAAGCTTAAACATTTGCTTCAAAACTATTTTTTAAATTCAGTTCTAATCTCCAAAGGAATAAATAAACAATAATAATGAAGCGTGGTCAGAAAACCGAGTTATATCCAAACACACGTCCTGTTCTAACACCCCACATGCTGATGCAGACATCTCCACAACCCCACAGCTGGACACATCTACACTTGTGTTTATTAAAACAGATATTAATCTGCATATAATCAATAATACTGCTGATAATAATCACATTATACAGATGCAGATGGTCATGAATAAACTGAAGAAGCCCCCCGAGCTGAAGGGAGTGGTGTTTATATTGATGTAAAAAATCATCATTTCTGGATCATTTTAATCCTTTAATTTTTTTAATTGTTGTTAATAAGCCTAATATAACGTATGGCATAACATAACAAACTGCTTACACTTTATTTCATTGTTCCACTGAATTTAAAGGAGAATATGGCATGCATTAAATTGAAAAATGCATTTTTAGCTATTTTCGAATATATTAGATATTAAAATATGCATTTCACAGGCTTAAACATCCCTTTTATTAAAGTTAGCAGAAATCTCCTATTTGTAAGAGTTCTTTAATTTGCATAAAGTGAGCGTTTGACATTGCTGAAGGTGAATGAACGGCTGCACGAGTCCAGCATACCCACTGAGATTGCTAATAATTGCTGCTTTGATGCTAAAAAGAGCATATTAACCGATAGCAAACTCAGCAGTGCGCCAGCCGAACGGACGGCCGGATAAATGAGAAAAGATCAATGTTGGCCTTCTTCATTTTACGGACATACCACTTTCCAAATTACTGCACCACGGGTCAAATCTCATCAATTACTTTTCAATGATTTTACGCTCCTGTGGGACAACCGGATGTGCGAATTACACCGAGATTTCATCGTTCGCTGGCTTTGAAGTCAAAACATTGCATTTTTAGTGCTTCATTTGGACGTTTTTGTTCTGAAAGGACTGCTGATGAGTGGATATATTATGCTGTATTCGCACACGTCTTCTCGAAATCTCTATTCGGGTCAAATTTAAGAGTTTTTAAAGACTATTATCTGTGAAATTTCAGACTTTTACAGAATTTTTGTTGTCCCATCAAAATCGTATTAAACAAAGAAATTAATATATAGACATAAATAAATAAATAAATAAATAAATAGAAAATTTGTTATGTCTTAGCAACATATTTTAAACAATGCACTACAAAAAAACACTTTAATTTTTTTAAAGTCTTGTTTCTAGTCCAAAATATCTAAGCATTCTTAAATCAAGAAGTATTTTCTAAACAAGCAAAAATATTGTTTTGTTTCCAGAAATAATGAGACAAAATTAAGTGAGTTTTTCCTTTATAAAAAAAAATAAAAATCTGCCAAAGGGGTAAGAAAAACCATCTTGTTTTTCCTTTTGACATAATATTATTTAGCTCCAAACATCTAGAAACCATTCAGAACACTGTAGCAAACAAACACCTTAGCAACCGCCTAGCAACAACTCAGAACACTCTAACAACACCCTGGCAACCATTCAGCAAAATAATCTTGTTTTTCCTTTTGACTCAAGATTATTTGGCTCCAAACACCTAGCAACCACTCTGAACACTGTAGCAACACCTTACCAACTGCTTGTAACCACTCAGAACACCCCAGCAACACATTAGAAACCACCAAGCAACCATATAGAACACCCTAGCAACCATTCACCAAAATAATCTTGTCTCCTTTTTGACTTATGATTATTTAACCCCTAGCAACCACTCTGAACACTGTAGCAACACCTTAACAACCGCTTGAATCACTCAAAAACACCCTAGTCACACCTTAGAAAACGCCTAGCAACCACATAGAACACCCCAGCAAACAATCAGCAAAATAATCTTGTTTTTCTTTTTAAGATTATTTAGCCCTGACCACCTAGCAACCACTCAGAACACTGTAGCAACACCTTACTGACCACTTGCAACCACTCAGAACACCCCAGCAACACATTAGAAACCACCAAGCAACCAAATAGAACACCCTAGCAACCATTTTGCAAAATAATTTTGTTTTTCTTTTTGACTTAAGATTATTTAGCCCTAACCACCGAGCAACCACTCAGAACACTGTATAGCAACACCTTAATGACTGCTTGCAATCACTCAGAACACACTAGCAACCGCCTAGTAACCATATAGATAACCCTAGCAACCATTCAGCAAAATAACCTTGTTTTTCTTTTTGACTTAAGATTATTTAGCCCCTAGCAACCACTCAGAACACTGTAGCAACACCTTAAAGACCACTTGCAACCACTCAGAACACCCCAGCAACATCTTAGCAACCACCTAGCAACCTTATAGAACACCCTAGCAACCATTCAGCAAAATAATCTTGTTTTTCTTTTTGACTTATGATTATTTAGCCCCTAGCAACCACTCAGAACACTGTAGCAACACCTTAAAGACCACTTGCAACCACTCAGAACACCCCAGCAACATCTTAGCAACCACCTAGCAACCTTATAGAACACCCTAGCAACCATTCAGCAAAATAATCTTGTTTTTCTTTTTGACTTATGATTATTTAGCCCCTAGCAACCACTCAGAACACTGTAGCAACACCTTAAAGACCACTTGCAACCACTCAGAACACCCCAGCAACATCTTAGCAACCACCTAGCAACCTTATAGAACACCCTAGCAACCATTCAGCAAAATAATCTTGTTTTTCTTTTTGACTTAAGATTATTTAGCCCCTAGCAACCACTCAGAACACTGTAGCAACACCTTAAAGACCACTTGCAACCACTCAGAACACCCCAGCAACATCTTAGCAACCACCTAGCAACCTTATAGAACACCCTAGCAACCATTCAGCAAAATAATCTTGTTTTTCTTTTTGACTTATGATTATTTAGCCCCTAGCAACCACTCAGAACACTGTAGCAACACCTTAACAACCGCTTGCAACCACTCACAACATCCTAGTAAACTCCTAACAACTAAACAACTGCCTAGCAACCACTCAGAATACAGAAGCAACTACCTAGCAACATATTAGCAACCACCAAGCAACCAAGAATACCCCTTGGTTAGAGACCACTCGTTTTTTTTGTGTGTTTTTTTTCATCCATTAGGCCCCATTGGGACATTCTCCACTTTTCAAGCGCCGACGGAAGCGTCAGCCAATCAGATCACTTTATGCAAACACACCAGCTCAGACAGTAGCCGATTGCTGACTAATTTTATTGGCTCGTGGCCAGACACGCCCTCTTTCAAGCGTTAACGCTGAAGCCCCGTGTGATTGGGAAGTTAGATCTTGCAAATCTGACAGACTTATGGATGTGTTTTAAATAGACAACAGCACACCTAGCATGTGTTCGTCAGAATACAAGTTTTTCAGGAATTATCCGAGTAATTATTAGCTTTTTTTGCAGTGTAAGACCTAAAACGGACACTGATTATTAATGCAAATATACCACATGCACACAATGAAGCACATTCAGACTGCAAACGCACTGTTGACAACGAATCATCCGGCTCTATTTGGAGCACAGATGTATTTTTCCTGCTGTTTTGTATATATACAGGCAGTAATGGGTTGTTAATTGGCAGGTACGCCGATGTGGTGACACGTGCCTAAACCATAAGAGAAGGAAACTGATCTTCTTAATTTCCCAGCTGGAAAAAGCGAACTCATTAGTAAAGTAGCTCTGCTGTGAATATGCAGTAGATGCCTCCTTTGCCGGGTGCCAGAATTATCAGCGTGATCTCTCACAGCGGGGGGGCGGCGCAAAATCTGGACCACAAAAGCCTGCTGAAACGGGATATATATAGTAGTTAACATTTGAAGTGGATTATCAATTTTCATCAGAGTTCTCCTATTGAAAAACATCCACTCTTGTTCTAGGACATTTCTGATTCTGATTTTTGATTGTGGGATGTTGTCAGTCTATGCTTTATTATAGTTGTAGGGGAGGCGACCGGGAGCAGCATCAGCCAATGAAATTAGTCAGCCATCGGCTACTGTCTGTGCTGGTGTATTTGCATACAGCGATCTGATTGGCTGACGCTTCCGTCAATGCTTGAAAAGTAGAGCAAGTCCCTCTTCTGCAGCAGGCAATGCCACGGAAGCGGCGCCGACGGATCCACAATGCAGTTCGGCAGCGCTTGACATCACCCATTCAAAGTGACAGGGAAGCGTTGAAGCTGACGCCCCGTGTAAATGAGCCATGAGGGATCAAAAAATCAAGTGGTCTCTAAACAGTCACTAAGGTATTGCTAGGGTATTCTTGGTTGCTAGGAGGTTGCTAATATGTTGCTAGGTAGTTGCTTCTGTGTTCTAAGTGGTTGCTAGGCAGTTGTTAAGGTGTTGTTAGGAGTTTACTAGGATGTTGTGAGTGATTGCAAGCGGTCAGTAAGGTGTTGCTACAGTGTTCTGAGTGGTTGCTAGGGGCTAAATAATCATAAGTCAAAAAGAAAAACAAGATTATTTTGCTGAATGGTTGCTAGAGTGTTCTATAGGGTTGCTATGTGGTTGCTAATGTGTTGCTAGGGTGTTCTGAGTGGTTGCAAGCGGTCGGTAAGGTGTTGCTACAGTGTTCTGAGTGGTTGCTAGGGGCTAAATTATCATAAGTCAAAAAGAAAAACAAGATTATTTTGCTGAATGGTTGCTAGGGTGTTCTATATGGTTGCTTATGTGTTGCTAGGGTGTTCTAAGTAATTGCAAACGTTCGGTAAGGTGTTGCTACAGTGTTCTGAGTGGTTGCTAGGGGCTAAATAATCATAAGTCAAAAAGAAAAACAAGATTATTTTGCTGAATGGTTGTTAAGGTGTTCTATGTGGTTGCTATGTGGTTGCTAATGTGTTGCTAGGGTGTTCTGAGTGGTTGCAAGCGGTCTTTAAGGTGTTGCTACAGTGTTCTGAGTGGTTGCTAGGGCTAAATTATCATAAGTCTAAAAGAAAAACAAGGTTATTTTGCCAAATGGTTGCCAAGGTGTTCTATGTGGTTGCTAGTGTGTTGTTAGAATGTTCTGAGTGGTTACAAGTGGTCAGTAAGGTGTTGCTACAGTGTTCTGAGTGGTTGGTAGGGGCTAAATAATCATAAGTCAAAAAGAAAAACAAGATTATTTTGCTGAATGGTTGTTAGGGTGTTCTATTTGGTTGCTATGCGGTTGCTAATGTGTTGCTAGGGTGTTCTGAGTGGTTGCAAGCGGTCGGTAAGGTGTTGCTACAGTGTTCTGAGTGGTTGCTAGGGGCTAAATTATTATAAGTCAAAAAGAAAAACAAGATTATTTTGCTGAATGGTTGCTAGGGTGTTCTATATGGTTGCTAAGCACTGAAGCTGACGTCCCGTGTGTATCCGCTGTAATTGCGCTGTTTTGGTGACTGTCGCTTTAAATGCAAATGAGATTGTGCTCTTTTCAGAAGAGGGCGGAGCTAGAAATGCCTGTGCATCATAGCGACAGATCATCAGCAGGTGAAAACTCTAATGACAGACGGCTGCTTCTCACTTAGAGCTGTTTATGCAAATGAGGGGGAGATGGTCACTTGTGGGCGGGGCTTTCCCCTCTGATGACATCACACAAAGTGAGAATGTCAATCAAATCGTGTTTTTATCAAATTTGATTATGACAAATACAATTAATACATCTTCACCATCAGAGGCTGGAGATATTCGCACACTGCTGACACACAGCGGGGGTTAAACCTCGCACAAAAGTGATTTCTGCATAATAGCTGCACTTTAAATGCCCGAAGACACATCACCATATACATTTTCGCTGAGGTCAGATCAGTTTGGCATTGGAAAACAAAACAAAGCAGCCATCTTTCTTCAGAACGCACTCATCTTAAAAATAACCTCATCTTCAATCCTCTTCTGTACCCTGCTAAAGAGAAATGGCTGTTTCCTCACTGAGAAACACAAGAGCTTCTGTATATTTAATGCAGCCATGAGAATAAAAGCAGTTTAATGTTTCCTTTTCTTCATGCGAGCGAGCACTTAAGAGCTCAGAGTCTCATAAAAAAGAGCCGACGTGTTTTCATTAAACACATTAAAGGGATTAAGAGGAAGCAAAATATCTATACTCTTTTCTTCTTTCCATAACGGCATGTTTTCGAGCGCACGTGTGCTTCCAGCAGGGCTTAAAACCTTGATTAAATGAGTCGTTTCGCCTGCTGTTAATAACTAGGTGCTAAAGTCTGCCAAATTAAACTTTTTTTGCTATAATAAACCTTGCATAACATTTCCTTCTCTTTTGTTTGAGGTAATAAATTTGCCCACAGTTATGCAGATATACACCTAATGCTGATCAGAGAAACTGACTTATGCTTCATTCTTTCAAATACTGCCACTCAGGGGCCTGTCCTAGGCACTATCCACCCGGCACAATAGGGCGCAAGATGTGTTTGGTGCAATACTCAGACCAGCGCAACAGTAATTTTCACGTTTTGCGTCACGTTGTTTAAATAGCAAATCCACTTGCGTCACTCTGTGGACTTATGTCCAAGTCGAAAGCGGCGAGAGCGTCGAAGTAGCCGGAAGTCATTCATTTTCAATGAGAGGTGGAGGCGATAAACGGCGAAGAGCATAACACAACATAAGCCTATTATAACATATAGCATAACATAAGCCTAATATTTAATCCTTATATTGGGTTAATTATATTTATTTGTTTGTTTTTTATTTGTTATTTATTTATTAACAAATAATAATTATATATTTATTTTATCATTAGTAAACAATTATTATTATTATTTTTATTATTATATGACAACAACAATAATAGTAATAATAATAATAATAATAATAATAACAACAACAACAACAACAACAACAACAACAACAACAACAACAACAACAACAACATTTTTCTTGATATTATGATTATGATTATTATTATTGTTGTTGTTGTTGTTGTTGTTGTTGTTATATTATTATTATTATTATTATTAATATTAAAATATTTAATAATCAATTGAATTACTCAGTTCTGTTTACCGTCATATAATTTAATTAAACATTTGCATTTTAGTTTATTTATTTGTAAATAATAATAATTAAATAACAATAATAATAATAATATAATAATATATATAATATATAATAATATTTTTTTATATTATGATTATGACAAATATTATTACAATTAATTTTATTATTGTTAATATTATTATTTTTAATTAATATTAAAATATTTAGTAATCAGTTCTGTTTACCCTCATTTAATTTAATTAAACGTTTGCATTTTGGTTTGTTTATTTGTAAATAATAATAATAATGATGATGATGATGATAATAATAATAATAAAAATAATAATAATAATAATAAGGCGAGGCAGTGGTGCAGTAGGTAGTGCTGTCGCCTCACAGCTAAAAGGTCGCTTGGTCGCTGGTTCAAACCTCGGCTCAGTTGGCGTTTCTGTGTGGAGTTTGCATGTTCTCCCTGCATTCGTGTGGGTTTCCTCCGGGTGCTCCGGTTTCCCCCAAAGACATGCCGTACAGGTAAATTGGGTAGGCTAAATTGTCTATAGTGTATGAGTGTGTGTGTGTGTGTGTGTGTGTGTGTGTGTGTGTGTGTGTGTGTGAATGTGTGTGTGGATGTTTCCCAGAGATGGGTTACAGCTGGAAGGGCATCCGCTGCGTAAAAACTTGCAGGATAAGTTGGCGGTTCACTCCGCTGTGGCGACCCCGGATTAATAAAGGGACTAAGCCGACAAGAAAATGAAAGAATGAATGAATACTAATAATGATAATAATAATAATAATAATAATAGTAAGAGTAATAATGAATTATTATGGATATTATTGTAACACTGTAGCTTATTTCCATCAAGCATTTTTTAAGCAATATACCAAAATAGGTGGATGGAAACAGGTATTCATCATTGTTAGCATGGAGAAATACTGCATTTTCTTCTGCATTCTTCAGGATTCGCGGCTCACGCTGTTGGATGAAAAGCCTTGGACATGATCTCGTTATCTCTGCTGCTTGCTTTAGAGCTCAACATGGTTCCTCAAGCAAAAACTGCAGCCCCCCTAATTTTGCTCACTCAAAAAGTAATAGAGTAATAGAAATTGTAAAAAGTAATCTCGCGAGCGTGCGCCGTTCTAACCGGATAAACTGGTTGCGGCGGGAAAGCCCTCCACACGGAGGAGGCGAGGGTCACGAGGTAACTTTCTTATCATATTTTGAAAAGCCAGCAATTACATATTCATACAGTAAAAAAACATTCACAGCATTTAATTGTTTATAAATTTAGATGCCTTCCTCTATAAACACTTTGTGTAGATATAAATGGCATGGGAATTATGAAGAAGGGGCATGCTGTATATGTATTTGACGTACAAAATTTCTATCAGAAAAAGTATTGACAGGATAACTGTAATGCAAGTGGCGCAGCAGCTCTGAAAGGCATGACCAATTACTATGATCTCTTGATGATGGAGACGTACTGCGTGTGCCTCTCTCCAAAATCATTTCTAAACCTCTTACGCAGCTGCTGGTCTGAAGACAAAATCTCTGAATGCACCGCAATATGACGGCAGAGAAGCCAAAAGCACTCAAGATCATGAGAGATATCTCATCAAAACAGCACTGGAGAGAACACAATGAATCACAATGATGTCTTCTGGAGTTCAAGAAGAAAGTTAAGACAGAAGAAAAGTCAAGCTGAGCTTTCATTTGAAAAAAACAAAACAAAAGTAAAATCTGACTGCTGTTTCTATCTGCATTTCCGTTATAGGCTATACGCCACCGCAACAAAAAAATTTCTTTATAGATGTTCAAGTGTGTAATTTTAAAGTTTTTCCTTGATATCAAACGTACAAAGACATATATTTGATGTCTGTGTTAACAGCTGTAAGAAGGTTATTTATTTGGACATTTTCTCATCTGCAAGACATCTATTAGACATCAGATTTTGGACGCATGTTCTTTAAGAAGATCTTAAGAAGACATTTATTTATTTGGACATCTATTAGACGTCAGATTTTGGATGTTTTTTAAGAAGAGCTTTATAAGACATTTATTTATTGGGACATCTATTAGACGTCAGATTTGGATGTTAAATAGATGTTAAGAATATGTGTTTAAGATGTTTAAAATTTATAATGTTCATTAGGAAGACCTTTATAAGGTGTTTATTTATTGGGACATCTATTAAATATCAGATTCGGATGTTAAATGGATGTTAAAAATATGTCTTTGAGATGATTAAGAAAAATAATTTTTATCAAGACCTTCATAAGATGTTTATTTATTGGGACATCTATTACACATCAGTTAAAAATGTTAAATAGATGTTAAGAATACGTCTTTTAGATGCTTACAAAAAGATAATGTTCATTAGGAAGACTTGTATACGATGTTTATTTATTTGGATATTTGTTAATCTCTGAAACGTCTATTAGACATCAGTTTTAGATGTTAAATAGATGTTAATAATATGTCATTAATATGTTAAAAATTCATAGTTCATTAACAAGACATTTGTAGGATGTTTATTTCTTTGTACATTTTCTCATCTGCAAAACATCTATTAGACGTCAGATTTGGATGTTAAATAGATGATGTTTTTAAAATGTTTAAAAATTATAATGTTCATGAAGAAGACCTTTATAAGATGTTTATTTATTTGAACATCTATTTAACATCTGTTTTTAATCTTAAATAGATGTTAAAAATATCTCTTTGTAGTTATTAAGAGCAATAATATTTATTAAGAAGACCTTTGTAAGATGCTTATTTATTTAAACATCTAATAGACATCAGTTTCAGATATTAAGTAGATGTTAACAATATGTCTTTGAGATGATTAAGAGTAATAATGTTCATAAGGAAGACCTTTATAAGACATTTATTTATTTATTGGGACATCTATTAGACGTCAGATTTGGATGTTAAGGATGTCTTTGAGATGATTAAGAGTAATAATGTTCATAAGGAAGAGCTTTTTAAGATGTTTGTTTATTAGGATTTCTATTTGACATCACATTTGGATGTTAAATGGATGTTAAGGATGTCTTTGAGATGTTGAGGAGTAATAATGTTCATCAAGAAAACCTTCATCTAATAGACATCTAATAGACGTCAGTTTAGAATGTTAAATAGATGTTAAGAATACGTCTTTTAGATGGTTAAAATTGATAATATTCATTAGGAAGACTTGTACACGATGTTTATTTATTTAGATATTTGTTCATCTCCAAAACATCTATTAGGCATCAGTTTTTAATAAACATTAATCTAGTGTATTTAAATAAACGTGTATTTTTATTTAAAACGTTTATTTAACGTTTTTTCTAGTTTTTTCTAATATGTCATTAATATGTAAAAAAAAAAAAAAAAAAAAACTCAAAGTTCATACACAAGACATTTGTGAGATGTTTATTTCTTTGTACATTTTCTCATCTGCAAAACACCTATTAGATGTCAGATTTGGACGCTAAATAGATGATAACAATATGTGTTTACAATGATAATGTTAATTAAGAAGATGTTTATAAGATGTTTATTTATTAGGACATCTATTAGACATTGGTTTTGGATGTTAAATAGATGTTAATAATATGTCATTAAGTTGTTTAAAAATAATTACGTTCATTAAGAACACATTTGTAGGATGTTTATTTATATGGACATTATCTCATCTACAAAACATCTATTAGACGTCAGATTTGGATGTTGAATTGATGTTATGAATATGTTTTATAGTAAGTGAACGAAAGTAAATTAAATTAAATAATAAAAGTCAAATAAGTCAAAGTTTTACCTTAAAGCAAGCAATATAACAGAATTTCAAAGCAAAAATTAAGTTGTATTGCTCAATTTTGATTTATTATTTCAGCAAAATATACGACAATACATTTTGCTGGTCTACAAAATGCTTCTTGATTGTATTATTTTTAGACAATGTTTGGACTAGAAACGAGACAAAAGACAAAGCACTTTTTGCATACTCAAGATTAATATTAGATCAGGCAAAATGACAATGACACCCCGCTTCAAGTATGAATTCACTCCTCCCATTGTTTTTAATAAGATCTCAAAACCAGCTGACCTAAACACGATGGTCCAGTGGGGTCTGTAAATCCAAAGACGATGTTCATCTGACCCAAGGTTTTCACAAAAACCCTAATTATCCCAGCACGCCAGGCCGTCTTAATTAGCCTTGTCTGATGTGCAGCAGATCCATTATGTTTCTAATTAAGTTCCTATCAGCCGGCCAGAAATAATGGCATACTGCACATCAGAAACCAGGCATTACCACTCCGACAAGATTACGCAACTATCGTGTGGCAATCTGCCCGACTTTGGGATTGGGGTGGAGTTAAGGCGTCTTTTAAGGATTATTATTATCATTTGAGACGCTCTTTCAGCAGGATGAGTCCTAAAACACATTGAGGACTTGAATTAGACTTATCTACAGCTGAAGTCAGTATTATTCACCCTCCTGGGAATTTTCCCTTATATATTTCCCAAATGACGTTTAACAAAGCAAGGATTTTTTCACAGTATTTCCTCTAATATTGTTTCGGTAGCACTGTATTTTGATGCTCCATTTGAGAATATCTGCTGATACTGCTCCTTCAACAGACACTTAACTGGCTAGAAGAAACTTGGGCTGCTTTCACACCTTTAAATCGATTCATTTGTTCTGAAACAGGGATTATAATTGTTACAGTGCTGCTCTTTGCTCTTGGTGCGGTTCGCTTTCACACAGCAACGTTTCTAATTGGACCAAAAGAGCTAAAACAAGTCACGTGTGAGCAAACTCTCCTCACATTGGTCAGAGTTTCAGGGTTTATTTTGCAGAGTCCCATTCAGCTGTCATGCGTCCTTATTTTAATTTATGGCGATGAGCAATCAGACATTATAAGTTGAAAGCTGTGCTTTAAAATTGAATGGTGACGCCCACAGACGTCGTCACCAGATATTAAATAGAGGTGAGACTCTCTAATGCAGAGCCCTTGGCTAGATTGCAGTTTGGTTAATGTTACTAATGAATAAACAGCTCTTGCTTATTTTAAATAACAACTATATTCTCATGTAACATTAAGAAAACTTTATTTTTATATCAACCAATAAACATAATTACAATTGTTATTTGTTTATACTGTATTTTTATGATACATAAAATGCATATGTGGTATTATTTTTAGTATTATTACTATTTTAATTATCACACTAATTCATTTTAAATAATAGACACTACCTGACAAAAGTCTTGTCGCTTATTCAAGTTGTAGGAACAACCAGTAAAACCTTGACTTCTAGTTGCTGATCTGGTGTCAGAAGTGTGTCTATGAAAGGTGAAGGCCTCTAGATTTTGCTGATTTGAGCTCAATAAATCTGATCATGTCTTGATGTTGACTGATTTGATGAGGACAGTGCGCTCTGACTCTGCTCACACTAAAGTGTCATCACTGAACAGAAATAATGTCCAGTATAGAATATAAAGTCCTGCTGCAGTGGAGACAGAATGAATATTGTGTCTGACTCCATCATGAGCTTGGAGGACTGCATCCATACATCTCTGACATGACTCACATCACTGATTAATAAAGTCATCTGGAATGAAGAAGAAAGCCTTCAGCAGGATCCCAGAGTTCATCTTTAACACCTCTTCCTTCATCATGCTCAATAATGTTCATGTCTGTTGACTGGGTTGGCCAATCCTGCAGCAGCTTGACCTTCTTTGTTTTCAGGAGCTTTGATGTGGAGGCTGAAGTATGAGAAGGAGCGCTATCCTGCTGGAGAATTGTCCCTCTCCTGTGGTTTGTAATGTAATGGTCAGCACAGATGTCTTGAAGAAACTAGACATAAAAGCATTGGCCGCTAGCATTTGGGAAGTGTTATTGTCAGCGCAACACAGAAGCACGAGTATATATAATGAAATTCCTTATTTTAGTATCATTTTTATTAGTGAGCTGTATTGCTGCTGGAACTGTAAGTAAAATCGAAGTTTTTTTTTTTAAACAATAATTCCACCCTCATCCGTCATGACTGTGATGGAGAGCCCTTGAAAATTAGGCTACAAGAGGAGTCCTTCATTCAACGCATACAACTCATCCGTTTACAGACGCTCGTAATCAAGTAAGATCTGCTTCTTCAAGGGTGCTGGGCTGGACGGGAGACTGCACAATGTCTTGGAAAGCCTATTAAAATGAAGGCATCACCTCTGTAGATGCTCATATGTGTGCTCAAGTAAATACAGTTACAGTTTTTTGAATAAGATTGTTTAGAGGAAGGAAACAACCAGTAAGTGGCGGACACTCTGCACTTTTCTCTCCATAATTACATAAATGAATGAATGAATGAATGAATGAATGAATGAATGAATGAATGAATGAATGAATGAATGAATGAACGACATGTAAATGAATAAATAGATAAATAAATAAATAAATAAGTGATCAAAAGAATGAATGAATGAATGAATGAATGAATGAATGAATGAATGAATGAATGAATGAATGAATGAATTAGAGAGAGTGAATGAATGAATAATTTAATAGATAAGTAAATGAATGAATTAACAAAAAATTAATGAAAGAAATTATGAGTATAGGAGTTAATAAACAATAAGTAAATGAATAAGTGAATGAATGAATGAATAAATAAAAAGATGCATAAATGAATGAATGAACAATAAATAAATAAATAAATAAAAAGGTGAATTAATAAATATATAAATAAGTGAATGAATAAATGAATAAATGTATTAATAAACGAATGTATTTAATTAATTAATTAATTAATTAATTGATTGATTGATTGGTTGGTTGGTTGGTTGGTTGGTTGGTTGGTTGGTTGGTTGGTTGGTTGGTTGGTTGGTTGGTTAGTTAGTTAGTTAGTTAGTTAGTTAGTTAGTAAGTTAGTTAGTTAGTTAATTAATTAATTAATTAACAAATGAATGAGTAAACTATTTAACTGATGAATAAATGAATAAATATAAGAATGAATGAACAATAGGTAATTAAATAAAAAGCGAATGAATGAATACATTTATGAAATAATGAATTATAAATAAAGGAATTAATGAACAAAAAAATAAACAAGTGAATGACTGAATAAATGAATGAATAACTGTAACTAAGTGAACTAACGAATGAGTGCGTGAATGAATTAATGAATAAGTCAATTAATAAATGAATAAATAAGTGAACGAGAGAGTGAATGAACAAATAAATGATTGAATAAATTATTAAATAACTGAATAAATGAACAAGTAAATGAAAGAAAAAATGAATGAATGTAAGAATGAATGAACAATAGGTAATTAAATAAGTGAATGAATAAATAAATAAATATATGAATGAATGAATAATATATAAATAAATAAATGAAAAAATCATTAATAAATAAGTGAACAAATGAATGAGCGGGTGAATATATTAATGAATAAGTAAAATATTAAATGAATAAATAAGTGAGAGTGAATGAATGAGTAAATAAACAAACGCATAAATGAACAATATATAAATAAATTAATGAATGAATGAAAAATAAATTAATTAATAAATAAAAATACATTAATAAATACATACATAAATAAATGACTGAATAAATAAACAAATGAAAGAATAGATGACTGAATAAATGAATGAATGAATAAATAAGTGAACAAATAAATGAATTAGTGAATGATTTAATTAATGAATAAGTGAGTGAGAGAGTGAAATAATGAATGAGTAATTGAATAAATAAGTGAACAACTGAATAAATTAACAAATGAGTGAATGAATTATTAAATAAAAAATTAGCAAATAAATTAATGGATATATGAGTGAATAAATAAATAAATAAACAAATAAATAAATAAATGAATGAAAAAGTGAATGAATTAATGAATGAATGAATAACTTAGAATAAATTAATTAAAAATCATCAAATGAATGAATTAACTAATAAATAAATAAACAAATAATTGAATAAATAAATGAATGCATAAATGAATAAATAAATAAATGAATGAACGACATGTGAATGAATGAATTAATAACTAAGAATAAATTCATTTAAAATCATCAAATAAATGAATTAACTAATATATAAATAAACAAATATTTGAATAAATGAAGAACAATTTAATGAATGAATGAATAAATGAATGAATGAATGAATGAATGAATGAATGAATGAATGAATGAATGAATGAATGAATGAAGAAATAAATGAGTAAATAAGCGAATGAATGAATGAAAGAATGAAAGAAAGAATACAGGAATTTGTTCATATCAGAGATAATGAAGTCATAAATTAATTAATATTCATGTATTCATGTATTCACGCTTTTAAAGTATTCATGTACACTTGGCACATGGCATCACATCCTGTCCTGCTCTCTGCCCATATCCCAGTAATATTTGCACGCTCAGCGGCTGGATTTTGACACTTATGCGCTGTCAGAATTGGCTGAACATGTGTATTCCCCCAGAACGCTGCTTGTTTCTGTTTAATCCTGTGCTGCTGAAAGCCTCTTTCATTGTCGACTGGTGCATTGTGTGAGCGGGACAGACTCACTGCAGGCTACAGGGCAGACATTTGCTTCATTTGTCATGCATAGCTCAGCCTCTAAATCACTCTGACCCAAATTAAAAGGCTATTGGAGCCCGAAACGGGGCCGAGGCTGGAGCTGCTGGCCGGCAGGACATTTATTTAACTCTCCACTGGAGCAGAAATATCAAAAAAAGGAGGCAGAAGTCCAATCTGTTGAGGGACAGTACATTAGGCCAGACAGGATTCCCTCTGGATAAGACTACAGTGCATGATGGAGAGAGAGAGATTATACGACAGCAGCATATCTTAGTGCAGTAAAATCGATAAATTATTTCGTTTTTCGGAAGTCTTTCCCTGCAGTTAACGAGAGAAAACACTTCCCTGCGACAAGTTTTACGGCAATCCGTGTTTTGGGTGTATTAGGTAAAGCCCTAACGCATGTCCTGAGTGAGAGACATGATGTCAGATGCTCCGGGGAGTGAAACCTGAGAGAGAGAAAGTAAGACCGTGGATAAAAATAAGAGTTAATACAACCTTCCTTTGCTTAATCCCTACCGTTTTAGATCTTTACAAGAGACCAAAATAAAAAAAAAAGCTTTATTTTTATGGTTTGTGTCATTGTCATTAGCCCCTTTCATACAGTGATACCGGTAAATATTAACGCCCTATTCACATGGGGCTTCAGCGTCAAGGCTTGACTGAAGGCGTGTCTGAAGCGATCGTCATAAAAGCGTCAGCCAATGAAATCCAGTCAGCAATAGCCACTGTCTGAGCTGGTGTATTTGCATACAGCGATCTGATTGGCTGACGTTTCCGTTGGCGCTTGAAAAGTTGAGCTAGTCCCAACTTCTGCAACGAGCAACGCCTCTGAAGCGGCGCCGACGGATCCACAATGCAGTTCGGCAACGCCTGACGTCACCCATTCAAAGTGAATGGGAAGCGTTGACGCTGACGCCCCGTGTGAATAGGGCGTAAGGGTGTCACGATCCTCCAAATCCTCGATTCGATTACATTTTCGATTCTAAGTCGATTATGAATAATTAATTAATTAATGACCAATTCATTATTTGTAGTCTACCGTTTAAACTACCTGACCTGCATGGTCTTTGTTTTACCCATAAACAAGTCATACAGTAAATGAATAAGGATAAGTTACACACATAATTACAACCTGTCAATCACTTTTACCTGGAGGACTCGTGAATAGGCAGTGATCTGTGTCGTTATAATGGCGTCGGTAAAAAAGACGCACAGTCAACAGGAACCAGCCAACAGTATCTGAGGTGTTCGCTAAAATGACGAAGTACAAGTACAAGTGTGAAGTACTGACCCGCTGACTGCCTTGACCCGCTGTCTCGAGCACATGACAATGTGTGTGCGTCTGTGTGTGTGTGTGTGAATGAGTGTGTGTGGTCACGTGATGTGCGTTTTCAGCGGTAGAGAGGAAGGAGGGCTGCTCAGAAATGCTACACGCCACTGTGGATGTGGATCGTTGTCGTTCTAAAATGCCATTTAAAAACACAGACATATTAGTGTAAACAGGGCCTGAGTGTGTATTTTTTGCGAGCGGATTTGCAACGGGTGCGGGGCGGAGGATCGCGATGCGCCCATCGTCTATCATCCCAACCGTAATACGTACATAGCAGAGCTTGCAAACTGTGTTTTTTTTGTCTACAACACGAACGTTGTCAACATAACTAACTGGAAATCCAAAATGCTTAAACACCGGCGACTTCATTGAAAGAGGAGAGGGTTTAAGCTCTGTCGACGGGTCTCCTGCGTCTGCAGTTTAACAAGCACTTCAACAAGCCTGTTTTTTTCCCGAGCTAGCCAAGCTAATGTGACATGGGGGCGTGGCAGCATCGACGATTCTATTTTTTTGATTCGATAAACGATAATAAATTTCGATCGATTTCGATTAAAAATTGAAATCGTGACACCCTTATTAAATATCCAGAAAATTCCCAGAGCGACTTCACCGGTAAATTAAAAAAAGTGGTGTTCACACAGGCGAGGACGTTACGGAACTTTTCAGGAAAAAAACGTCCACACATCCATCCCAAAATAGCGGTAACGTTAAATTCTGACATCATTAACCAGAAATGACTAGGGGTGGGCGGATCGATCCTAATATCGATAGTATCAATACCAACATTGGTATTGATATCAGATCGATAGTAGCCTTCCGAGATCGATACTTTTATTTAAATGTCATCTAATTTACTTGCTCCTGTTTCCTAAAAGAGCAAACTTCTCTTTACGGAAAATTGCCAGAACTAATTTACCGCTATTCACACACATAATTTTCCGGAAAGGTCTGTATGTGTGAAAGGGGGTAATGTTTCAGATTTCATACCTAGCTAATATGGTAAATAAGGTAATCCCAAAATTGTCTGCAAAGTTCTGGAAATTTCCGCCACAGAATTAGTCATTTTTATAGCAAAAAATCCTGAAAAACTAGCGAGCCTGTTAATAGTAAGTGAGGCAGTGAGTGGGTTTATGTGATGGGCAGGATTTGTGATGTACAATAAGATCATACTTCATAAATGCTAATAAACAGTGCATATCTTACTAATAGGCAGGGAATACGCCAGTACACTGCAAAAAATGCTTCTCTTGCTTAGATTTTTTGTCTTGTTTCTCGTCTAAATATCTAAAATTTCTTATATTAAGAAGCATTTTCTAGACAAGCAAAACATATTGTCTTGTTTTGAAAAATAATATGCCAATATTAAGTGAATTTTTCCGTAAAACAAGCAAAATAATCTGCCAATGTGGTGAGCAAATTAATCTTGTTTTTTCTTTCGACGTAAGATTATTTTGCTTACCCCACTGGCAGATTATTTTGCTTGTTTCAAGGAAAAACTCACTTCATTTTGGCATATTATTTCTCAAAACAAGAAAATATGTTTTGCTTGTCTAGAAACTGCTTCTTTATATAAGAATTTTTAGATATTTAGACGAGAAACAAGACAAAAAATCCTAACAAGAAAAGCATTTTTTGCAGTGTAGTCAATAACATAAAGTGTGCCTTAATCTAAACCCCAGTGTTATCTGTGCCCTGATGGTGCTCTATAGAAGATCTATAAATGCAGAATAGCCGATATTAGAAACATTAATATACTGGCATTTGCTGAGCTGATGTTGTTGTATACTCAGTCTCCGCAGAACAGAGTGAAACACACAGGCAGCGTATATATTTACATCTTTCCAGAGCAGAGCTTTGAACATTGTTTGCCGCTGGATTGATGTGCAGATATTTGGTGTGTTTCATGTGGAGGCCAGAGCTTTGAGTCAGATCATACATCATTCATGAAAGATCTGAGGTCATCTGACTCACCAGACGGATTTACAGAGACGACACACACACACACACACACTCTCTCTCTCTCTCTTACACATACACTGACCAAACAGCATGCCATTATACAACTTTGTGTCCCTGTAAACCACATACACCTGGTACATACAATCCCACACACACACACTAATTAAAAAGTGCATGTTATTATGCAATGTTTTGTCCCTGTAAATCACGTAAACCTGTGCACACACGCTGACTAAACAGCATGCCATTATACAACTTTGTGTTCCTGTAAACCACTAAAACCAGTAACATACACACACTGACCAAACAGTGAATGTCACTGTAGTGTCATGTCCCTGTAAAACACATGAACTTGTACACACACTCACACACTGCCCAATCAGCATGCCAATATTCAACTTTGTGTCCCTGTAAACCACTAAAGCCAGTAACACACACACACACACACACACACAAACACACACACAGCCAAACAGCATCCCAATATTCAACTTTGTGTCCCTGTAAACCACTAAAGCCAGTAACACACACACTCACAAACACACACACACACACACACACACACACACACACACACACTGCCAATCAGCATGCTAATATTCAACTTTGTGTCCCTGTAAACCACTAAAGCCTGTAACACACACACACACAGACACACACACAGACACACACACAGACACACACACACACACACACACACACAGCCAATCAGCATGCTAATATTTAACTTTGTGTCCCTGTAAACCACTAAAGCCTGTAACACACACACACACAGACACACACACACACACACACACAGCCAATCAGCATGCCAATATTCAACTTTGTGTCCCTGTAAACCACTAAAATCTGTAACACACACAGACACACACACACACACACACACACACACAGCCAATCAGCATGCCAATATTCAACTTTGTGTCCTTGTAAGCCACTAAAACCTGTAACACACACACACACTGCCAATCAGCATGCCAATATTCAACTTTGTGTCCTTGTAAACCATATACACCTGTGCATCCCCCACACACACACACACACTGATTAAAAAGTACATGTCATTTTGCAATGTTTAGTCCCTGTAAACCACATAAACCTGTAAACACACACTGACCAAACAGCATGGCTTTATACAACTTTGTGTTCCTGTAAACCACTAAAACCAGTAACACACACACACACACACACACACAGACACACACACACTGACCAAACCGTGCATGTCATTGTACAATGTTATGTCCTTGTAAAACTGCCCCTCTTGAAATTAGTTTATGAATAAACTTCCCTCAGTACTTGCATTATTATCTAGGAAAATAAAGTAACCAATAATAGTAGAGTCAGGCTTTGCATGAGAAGATTTTTTTACTTTCATAAAACACATACTAGTGTAAAAATAAAACACTTTCGAGACGAGGAGCTGTCAGAAATATATATATATATATATATATAGGGTTATATATCTCACCCTGAGAATCAATAGAAACTCTCGATCTGCATGAGTAAATGTCTGAGTCGACACTGCTGTTAGTCATGCAAACTAATGCAAAACACGGCAAATTCCTCACTGCATGAAGCGGCACATTTAGGTTATTCAGATCTCAGCGGACACATTTCTGTCTTTGTTATATGAATGCATTGCTTTTATCACAAGTGAAGCTGAAATTCAGTTTTATTTGGCATTATAAAACAACTGAGTTCGATTCTTTGGACAGATTTATGCATTACGTTTTATAAACACACACACACACACACACACACATAAACAGCATCCAAATTACACCAGAGTTACTGACCGCTCCTACGCTTTATTCAGAAGTTTATTACCGTACAGCTGCGAACCACCAACTTATCCAGCAAGTTTTTACGCAGCGGATGCCCTTCCAGCCGCAACCCATCTCTGGGAAACTTCCACACACACATTCATACACTACAGACAATTTAGCCTACCCAATTTACCTGTACCGCATGTGTTTGGACTGTGGGGGAAACCGGAGCACCCGGAGGAAACCCACGCGAAGGCAGGGAGAACATGCAAACTCCACACAGAAACGCCAACTGAGCTGAGGTTCGAACCAGCGACCTTCTTGCTGTGAGGCGACAGCACTACCTACTGCCTCGCCCCATTTTTATTTTTTTTTAGACATTAAATAAATCATATTTAATATTTAATGCTTGTCTCCTATATAAGTATTATTTTTAGTGGTTTTCACCTTTATTGATAGGACATTGGAGTTTGACAGACAGGAAAGTGTGGGGAGCAGAGATAGGGAAAGGATCGGCAAACGGACCTAGAGCCGGGAATTGAACTCAGGTCGCCGCGAGCCCCTGGGTGCTATGTGTCGACGCACTAACCACTAGGATATTAGCGGCGACAAGTGCATTGTTTTATGATGGTATAACCGTATTGAAACTGATACCATTGCTATTTTTAGATCCCGTGGTATACTATATTACCGTATTACCGCCCAAGCCTAGTGTCCATGTAAACGTCCTCAGTGACGACTCAAGCCCCAACCCGAGGAAGAGTTCCCTGATTTTGATGGCAGCCTTTCCACAGCTTAGCAGTAAGCTAATGTGATGTTAATTGCATAATGCAAATCTTAAATGTATGCTAACAAACAAATGATGAAAGGAAAGAGATTAATACAATAAAAATATATAAAATATGAATTGATGTCTACTTTACACTTTAATTATAGCGTTCAAATAAAATGATTATAATTTAAAAAAAAAAAAAATTTTTCAAAATAAAAAGTTTTTTTCACCATCATTTTGTGGCTCCAAGGTATGGGTTAGGCACTGGTACCGTTTTAAAGTATGAATCAAGTACCAGTATCGATATAACCCCAAACGTCGGTGTAGGCAGTAGGATTTTTCCCCGGGACACCAATAACAGGCACTATGTCACAATCACGCAACCTTCTGATTGGTTAACGCGGTGTGAATGTCCGTTGAAGTTTAGATTTTCGAACTCGTCAACTGCGCAAAATGCTCAATTCGCGATGCGCCATGCTAACGTAATGCGTTATTCGTGCCTTTTGCACCACGCCATTTGTGTGTATCGCGCTGCAGGGTGTCTAATCGCGTCTTTGCATTGACTTAACATGTAAATCGCTCATGCGTGACGCTTCTTTCACGTCTGGTGTAGCATAAAAAGGTCAGTGTGTTAGAGAACATTATCAGTGTGCTACTTTCTGCTTAAACTGAAACACACACACTCTAGAGACATCAGAGACGCATTTTACATCTTGTAGAAAGTTTTGGGCGAATATTCGGCACAGTGGATTTGAGCCTGTAGTGGCACAGAGGAGATATGGCAAATGTGGCCCAGTTATCTTAAAACAAACGTGGGCCATTTTTGGGGAATATTCGGCACAGTAAACTCTGGCTAATGTGGATTTGAGCCTATAGTGGACCAGAGGAGATATGGCAAATGGGGGCCAGTTATCTGAAAACATATGTGGACCACATAGACTAAAGTCACCATCATGGAGAAAAGGGTTTGCTTTAGTTGGGCTCATAGCCCTGAACGTCTCAATATACTTTTTATTTTGGGCCGCTGTAACTTTTAAGAACTTTGCTTGAAAGGTTAGTTCATTACAGCAAACAAAATGAAGTGAGGCACAACCAGTGATGAAATAATATAACTCACTGATGTTTACCCATGATTAATCCATAATTAGAAGTAATAGGCCTGGTCTGGGCCGGAATAAAAGCAAACTGTGGCCCAGAATAGGGTCAGTTCTGGTTAATTTGGTTGAATTCTGGTTAATATGTGGTTTTCCTTTGGCTTATTTGTGGCACAGATCTGACAAACAGGACTGGACCGCCCTAGAGCAATCATCCCATTCAGTATGTGGTCCAGCTGTAAGTGTCTGGTGTGGGCCGGATCTGGGCCAGAATAAAAGCATACTCTGGCCCAGAATAGGGTCAGTTCTGGTTAATTTGGTTGAATTCTGGCTAATATGTGGTTTTCCTTTGGCTTATTTGTGGCACAGATCTGACAAACAGGAGTGGACCGCCCTAGAGCAATCATCCCATTCAGTATGTGGTCTAGATGTAAGTGTCTGGTGTGGGCCGGATCTGGACCAGAATAAAAGCAAACTGTGACTCAGAATAGGGTCAGTTCTGGTTAATTTGGTTGAATTCTGGTTAATATGTGGTTTTGCTTTAGCTTAATTGTGGCCCAGATCTGGCAAACAGGAGCGGACCACCCTAGAGCAATCATCCCATTCAGTATGTGGTCCAGATGTAAGTGTCTGGTGTGGGCCAGATCTGGGCCAGAATAAAAGCAAACTGTGGTCCAGAATAGGGTCAGTTTTGGTTAATTTGGTTGAATTCTGGTTAATATGTGGTTTTGCTTTGGCTTAATTGTGGCCCAGATCTTGCAAACAGGAGCGGACCGCCCAAGTGCCATCATTCCATGCGGTATGTGGGCCGGATGTATGTGTCTGGTCAGCTTAAACACTCTAGAGACATTAGAGACGCATTTAACATCTTGTAAAAAGGGGCACAATAGGTCACGTTTAAGCGTATTGAAAGTGCATACTTCACTGTTTACAGTTTACTGGCAGCAGAAACTTACAGTAAAACAAATTACAGCAAGAATACTATACTGTATTTACATTTACAGTGCCATTTATCAGGCTCTATATAAATTTACAGTATTGAATATCTTTACTGTAAAATATACAGTAATTTTCATAATGTAGCTTTATGCAACATAACTGTCCTACAGTAAAATGGTCAACAGTAGAAATTACAAACGATACCTCTTCCCAACAGGGAAAACCAGCAACAATTAGGAATGCAAAATTGAATATGCTGCCATGGCTTTTGCAATCAAAAAATTGTCCTTATAATGAAAGTCAATGGGGCAAAAACAGCCCCCAACATAAGCAAAGGGTAGTTAATTTGAACAATACACAAGAGTAAAACACTGTGCAATTTGCTAAATGAATGCTGCTACAGTGTCGTTAAAGTTGTGAAGATAATGCTTTGTTAAGAGCACCTCATATTGTTAGCTAGCATAACTTGACATTATCCCCGTCTGGGCTTATATTAGCTTTCTATTTCAGTCTATCATCACGTCTCACTTTTCCAGCCGATGACAGTGTTTGACGAGGAGGAAAGATCCGCCCCGTCTGGAACACCTCCAGTACAGTATATACAGCACATTAAAGCAGGCCTCGCTGTAATTACTGCTGTCACTCACACACCGTCATTAATACAGCATACATGTGCTGTTTCAATACTGGAGGCCTGTATTGGGTAGCACAGGGAAGCTGATGGCTTTAAAACAGCTTTGTGCTTCAAGAAAAAAAATATTGTTTTGTTTTAAGAAACATTAATTCATTCATTTTCTTGTCGGCTTAGTCCCTTTATTAATCCGGGGTCGCCACAGCGGAGTGAACCGCCAACTTATCCAGCAAGTTTTTACGCAGCGGATGCCCTTCCAGCCGCAACCCATCTCTGGGAAACATCCACACACACATTCATACACACACTCATACACTACGGACAGTTTAGCCTACCCAATTCACCTGTAGCGGATGTGTTTGGACTGTGGGGGAAACCGGAGCACCTGGAGGAAACCTATGTGAAGGCAGGGAGAACATGCAAACTCCAACTGAGCAGAGGTTTGAACTAGCAACCCAGCGACCTTCTTGCTGTGAGGCGACAGCACTACCTACTGCGCCACTGCCTCGCCGTTTTAAGAAACAATGAGCCAAAATTAAGTGAGGTTTTTTTTCTTCCTTAAAACAAGCTAAATATTCTGCCAATGGGGTAAACAAAATAAGCTCCAGCTCCTCCTGTGGGATCCCGAGGCGTTCCCAGGCCAGCCGAGAGACATAGTCCCTCCAGCGTGTCCTGGGTCTTCCCCGAGGCCTCCTCCTGGTGGGACATGCCTGGAACACCTCCCTAGGAAGGCGCCCTGGAGGCATCTGAAACAGATGCCAGAGCCACTTCAGCTGACTTCTCTCGATGTGGAGGAGCAGCATTTCTACTCCGAGCTCCTCCGGGGTGACACAGCCCTGTCTATAAGGATGTGCCCGGCCACCCTGTGAAGGAAACACTTTATGAACTTAATTACATCACGGAGTGTGATGTCACCCGATATGGCGCAGCCGGAGCCCCACCCTGGAGCCAGGCCTGGGGTTGGGGCTCGTATGCGAGTGCCTGGTGGACGGGTGTTTTCCCACGGAGGAGCGACGTGGGATCATCCTCCTCCAGGCCCAGCACATACATGGGGAGTCGTAAGGGGCCGGTACATTGTGGAACAGGTCGTGGTCGAAGGTTAAGACCACAACAACCAGATCGTTGGGCACAGAAACTGGCTTATAGCATACAAACTAGTGCAGAGCATTTCGCAGAAATACTTCAGAGCATGGACAAACTTCGATTATTCAAGTGGCTTTGTGTTTCTATGAGGGCAATATTGATTCAGTATAATACTAATTAAATAAATTTTATTTTTAAATGTCATAAAGCATGTTTTTTTACTATAAATTTTCATTACATTTGCATTGCATTACCATTGACAAGTCAAGCGAGAGTAAATGATGATATATTGTTTGGGTGAACTGTCTCTTTAATTCGGGTTATATGTGAGGATCACAGACTTTACTATGTTCTAAAAGTATGTAGTTTTTTTTGTGAAGGATAAGTACATACTTTTGAGTGTGTAACACTCAAGCGTGCAAGCTTTGGGACATAATACATCCTCATTAACTTACCGTTATGTTGCTTAATTACGTCCCATGTCAATAATCTCAACCAGGGTTGGGGGTAATGCATTACAAGCAAACGCGAGTTACGTAATAACGAGAAACGCATTACTTTCACAAAAAATAAGTAGTAATATTAGAGTTACTTTTCTGAAAAATGTACCGCAAGTTACTTTTAGTTGAATCAATTTAGCTTAATAAAATGCTGAATTAAAATAAAAGGAGTCACGATGAATCATGCAGTCAATGAGAGAATGTGTTCATTATTTTAAACGCATCGAAGAAAAGTGGATTATAGTCTCGATGAACAGTGATTTTACTTAAGAAAAATAGTACAAAAGTAGCAAACGCATTGCTTTAAACTGTCAGTAACTTGTATGGTCAGGACGTTCCCGGATAACATCATACAATATTTTTTTTATGTGTTTTTTAAAAGTAAAGGAAAATGAAGGGTATGCAGTGTGTTGTTAATTGCAGAGCTCCTCTGTCTAAGCTCTGAAAGTGCAAAAGTAACTCAAAAGTAATGTAATGCACTTACTTACAAAAAAAGTGTAACTAAGTAACGCAACTACTTACTTTTGGGGGCAGTAACTCAATATTCTAATACTTTCTAACTTTCCCCAAACAGTGATCTCGACACATCATCCACATTTATTTCATATTTAATAACCTACCTTACTGGAGATTCAGGCGGAGCAGGTTAATCTGCCCTTCACCAATCTTCCATGCAGAGAAATCTCCTCAGGTCCCAGATAGCAGGCAGTAATCGGCCCGAGCTCGGCTGCCCTCCGGCGCCTCCGGCTCCGACTCGGCATCGGCGAGTGTTATCCGGGCCGAGTGCGGGCCGCAGCTCGCTCGCGCACATGCGGTTGTGATGCGGCTGTAAAGCACTGGCCCGATTCCGGTCAACCATATCCGGCCCGAGTCTGTCTGTAGAGTCCGGGCCGCTTCTGGCAAGGACTCGGCTGATGGCAACTGATTAAGTTCTTATTTTATCTAGTAATCTGTTAGCTCCACGTTTAATGATAATTTGAGAAAATATTCATGGTACGATAGCAAAAAAAAAAAGAATATTTAGTGTGGATGGTCGCAATGTTTAGACGCAAACAAAACAATATTATTTATAAATAGATTATACATGTCATCTAGAGAAAAACTATGTAAAATTTGCTTATTTTTGAGATAGCACGCTCCTGTGCTGACTGTTTTTTTTTTAAAGCAGAAGTTGGTTTCATAATAAACACATGCGTTACTAAATTCCTGATCCAAACTCCAATCCAGACGGTGGCGGTAATGCTCCAAAAAGCTGGTTGTCAACCACCATGGCACGAAGATCACAAGAAGAAAAAGTTTGGTTTTTCAAAGACTCACGTGGATTCCGGTCAGAAAGGTAAGCTTTTTACTGCTTGTGTACTGTATAATTAGCGAATTTAGAGCTTAAAACATTTCCACGGTGTTTGGTTGTAACAGCGTTTAGTACTTTAAAACAGTTTGATACGAAATGTAACTTGCTTTAAGAAACACGACTGGAGCTAATGTATGCTAACGCTAACAGTTACAAACACGTCTGAAAGTTCCTTTTCCTTTTACACAATGTTAGATTGTAACGTGTGTAGTAACTGAAAACTATTTTAATTATTTTAAAGAAACATGAAACGAATTTGTGTGTATGCTAACTTTGCGTTAAAGAAAGTTTCTGTAGACGAATCCATTAACTAACTTGGCAAAACGTGTTTTTTCCTGATTTAACATTATAAAGTACCGTGGATGTTGAAAAAAATCATTGTACAGGCGTATACTTATCCAACAGTATTAATTCTGTGATTATGTGTAAATAAAAACTAATCGTTTTGGATTAATAAAATATTGTTTATCTTGTTTATGCAGTTAGTCACGAAAAATGATCGAAACTCGACTGTTTACTATTCTCTTTAAATTATCCAAGAGAAATATTACTATGCACTTTAATTCATATTTTTTAGCCTATGTGAATCAATTATATCTTTTGTTCAAGCTGTAATGGTCAGTTAATGTAAAACTGAACGTCTTAAAGCAGATTTTGATGTTTTTTTATGTTATTGACAGTGATAAATTCTGATTTAAATGAATGGGTAACAATATTTGTTGGTTAAGTCTTATTGTTCTTGTTTAACAAAGGTTAGTGAGATCATTTTGCAGCACATCACGACCAAAGAAGTCAATGGCACACTCTTTTGAACGTGAACAGGCATGTTATAGTTGTGTGCTAAAAGTCCATTATAAGCTGTAAACTGCTGATATATTTTCAACATAGATTGAGCTTTTCAGACATTACATTACTAATTGCTTCACAAACAGCTGAAATGGTTCATTGTTATTGTCTATCATCATCAAACATTTTTCACAATGGTAGGTTAATCTTCATGGGTACAGAATAATGCATGTGCTTGACCATCTTACAAATCTATGTCTCAGATTCATAAGGCTGTCACTCTGCATAAATCTCCGAATAAATCTTGTGCAACCTTCTGTGTACTGATTATTTACACTATAGGTATTATATGCATTAATTAACTTTGATAGTATTTCAGGATTTGAACTTTTCTTTACGGGAGGTTAACAACAATGTGATGTTTTATTATAGATGCATATGAGGAAGCTCGACTCAAACATCCACACGCAACTGTGATTTCTGACTGGTAGACAGATGAGGATGATGATCGCCTGTCATACATCTAAAGACAGAACAGGTTTGTTTGCAATTATTTTAAACACATACTGTCAACATTATGTCATTGATCTATTACAACCTGTGAGTTTTGCCCTGGCACTATACTAAAGTGATGTTTTGTTTTGTAAATGTATCTGATTAAGGGACAGTATAGACACATCTATACCGTGATGAAGAAAAATTATTTGGAACAAAGAGGCTGGATAAAAGGCAGGTATGAAGATTTCAGAAATCAATGCAGCACCACAAGTACCATCACCATCAATGACTATGGCAGAAATCTTAAGACCACCATCAAGATGCACAGATACTGTACATTCCAGTACACCAGGCGTGTCCAAACTACGGCCCGCGAGGCTTTTTATAAATATCAATAGAATCTGGCCCGCTATACAAAAATGAACGTAATTCAATAAATAACCACCGGGTGTCGCTATTACATGCATTCAATTAAGCAGCAGTTCTTGTTATGATCTGTCTGTCTGTCTGTCTGTCTGTCTGTCTACACATTTTTATTTATTTATTTATTCTTTTTTAAATATTTCCCAAATGATGTTTAACAGAGCAAGAACATTTTTACAGTATGTCTGATAATATTTTTTTCTTTTGGAGAAAGACTTATGTTTTATTTCGGCTAGAATAAAAAGCGGTTAATTTTTTTATGAACCATTTTAAGGTCAGAATTATTAGCCCCTTAAGTCTTCAGAACAAACCATTGTAATAAAATAACTTGCCTAATTACCTTAACTTGACTAGTTAACTTGATTAACCTAGTTAAGCCTTTAAATGTCACTTTAAGCTGTATAGAAATGTCTTAAAAATATCTAGTCAAATATTATTTACTGTCATCATGGCAAAGATAAAATAAATCAGTTATTAGAAATGAGTTACTAAAACTAATATGTTTAGAAATGTGTGGAAAAAAATGTTTAACTCTCCGTTAAATCGAAATTGGGGAAAAAAATAAACGGTGGCTAATAATTTAGGGGGGCTAACAATTCTGACTTCAACTGTATTTATATATATATATATATATATATATATATATATATACACACACACGTGTCTGTGTGATGTATTTAAAATTTGGCCCGCAACAACGTTTGTTTTTTTGCATCTGGCCCTCGGCCCAAAAAGTTTGGACACTCCTGCAGTACACCTATGAACATTTACAGTCTTTGTTCTAGTGCAGTTTGAGATCAAGACAGAACTTATTGCATCTCGTGATGTCTTTGTAAGAATTGAAGACATCACTAAATTTGTTAAGGTTTAATGCAGCTAGAAAGTAAAGATCAACTAGAGAATATCAGCAGTGTCTAACCCACTGTTGTATTTACAGAAGTTGTATGAGAATAAGCTACAGGTTGATTTATACTAATCTGTTATTTTTCTTTTTTAGCATGACTGACTGAAGTTTTAAAATCATGCAACGTCATAAAGCAGCAGCTGGGCCTGATTCTCACAAAGCCAAAACAGACGTGATGAAATTCCAGATGTAAACACATTTGACCTTCCTTTGGCCAATTTGATTTGGAAAAGCTTGAAAATCAACTAAAGGAGCAGCCCGAACTAATGAAGAAACTGGTAAGTTCAAGCTCTTGCTAATTTCAAAGTGTTTTAAGTTTATTTGTTTTTTTTTTTATTGTTTTTTTTTGCTTCGTAGGTAGCCTACTTTTTTCCTAATTTTTTCTTTTTTTATACATTAGTACTTCTTCACTACTAATTATCTGTTTATCTTTTAATCACAGATGGAGTGAGGACAAATGTCCATACCACGCCACTGATAAAGAAGTGGAAAAATGCATTACAAGGTAGCTACAACTTGCCCCTGACAGGGGTGGAGGAAGAAAGAAGAGAAAGCTAATGTGTCAAATGTCTAAATCACTATTTTGTTTTATTTTTTAAACAACATTTTAAGTGTATTAGGATGTTCCCTGATACTTGAACAATTTGTTTCTTTCATTTGCATTTATATATATATATATGTGTGTGTGTGTGTATATATGTATGTATGTATGTATGTGTGTGCGCCAAATTATGAAGAAACATCTTGATACATTTTTAATAAACGTAATACAAATAAAATTATAAATATAAAATTGCACAAGACGTGTATATATATGAAATGTATAATCATCTCACTCATGTCTTGCTGTTTGTGCAATTGATTTTGTTCAAGTTTATTTAAAAATAAGTTTGACTTTATACTTCTGCAATTATATATATATATATATATATATATATATATATATATATATATATGTATATATATATATATATATATATATATATATATATATATATATGTATTTTTTTTTTTATTTTTTTTTTTATTTATTTATTTGTTTGTTTATTATTATTTTAATGTTTTATTAAAAAATGTTTCAAGATGTTTCTTCAGAATTCTGCAGTACTTTTTACAAGTTTGACTTGGATATTTTACGGATTGTCATTGGTATTTTTAAGATGTTTATTGCTATATCTTAAATTGGTTTCTATATTTAGGTTTATATAAAATTTAGCTGTTTTTTACAAATTTTTAATTCAAGTCTATTGGGAAAACAGGGTTGTTTTAAAAACATCTGTGTTTGTGTGTAATTTTTAGATTTTTTGTTTAAATCTTTCTGTGTGTCTTTATTGTGTTGTTTTATTGTTGTTTTTATATTGATATTCTTGTGCACTACAAATTATTTATAAAATTTTAGTACTATTTTTTCTTGCAATCAATAAACGTTTAACATTTATTAATTTTGTCATTTGTCTGATTATTTTCGTTACAGAATATGTATGCAGTTTGCACTTTATTCAAAGGTTAAACGCAGTGCTTACACTTTGTGTTTACATTATAGCCTGTGTTTGCTGTTATATAAATAAACTAATACCATATATCAAGTACCAATGTAATACCAAAAGGTTTTATAAGGTGTATAAATACGGAGTCGCGCCAGCTCCGGGCCGCAGCGCACATTACCCTCGCGCCGATTCCGGTGCGGATGCGCAGCGTCGGCTCGCTTACGGCCGCCGCATCTGGCCCGCTTGATTCGGGCCGGAATCGGGCAGTGAGTCCACAGTCATCCGGCCCGAGTCCGGCAGCCGAAGTTGGGCCGAGGGGTAAGTCTCCGGCAGGCGACAATCTAGCCGGAACTGGCCCGAGTGTATTTTGCTATCTGGGGTGTTTGTAGAATTACACATCCAGAAGTTAATGTCCAAACACATCTTATAGAAGTTCACATTGTTGCTGCAGACGAAATATAACACAGAAAATCTGATTTAACTATTTCCAGTCGGCTAGGTACTGATTCAAAGTCATTCAAACAACTTTACCGAAGTCTCTCCACTTGTCGGTTGGTCTCGCGCGGCCGCCATTTTTGTAGTTTGTTTACGTTTTCTCCTGCGGAGTTTGTAGTACTAATCGAATCCACGTAATGTATTGTGGGTAACACTAGCGGTTAGAGTACAGGACACTTCCAGTTTCTAATGGGAATAGTGGAGCATCCGGGGGTATTTGGCATACTCTTTTCAACATGCTACGGTTTGTGATGCTCATTTTATATTTTTAGCGTATGTTTTTAGCTTGATACTGCTGATATTTGGGACACATTTGTTTTGGTTTTGTCACTCGTCTCCTAGCAACATGTTTCTGAATCAGTGTAGTTTAGTGTTTAATGACCATTTTTAATCAATAATCTTTTACATGGTCTGAAAGAAAACATATTGCAGATAATGAAATAATGACAGGATGTTCTTTCTCAGGTGAACTGTAATGAACTGTACTATGTGTGATAGGGCAATGATGTCAAAAAACAGACAACTAATTTGCCATGGGTCTTTTACACTGACATTTTTTTATTTTTTGTCTTGTTTCTAGTCAAAATATCTAAAAAAAAAAAAAATTAAATCAAGAAGCAAAACATATTGTCTTGTTTTCAGAAATAATGAGTCAAAATTAAGTGTTTTACCTTAAAACAACCTAAATAAACCTCGCTTAATTTTCTAAAACTTTAAATATTGTACATTTGTAATTTAATTTCTTATATTATATATTATTTTAGTCATTCATTAACTTTCTTTTTGTCTTAGTTCCTTTATTAATCTGGAGTTGCCACAGTGGAATGAACCGCTTATATTATATTATATTATATTATATTATATTATATTATATTATATTATATTATATTATATTATTCATTCATTCATTTTCTTGTCGGCTTAGTCACTTTATTAATCCGGGGTTGCCACTGCAGAATGAACCGCCAACTTATTCAGCAAGTTTTTACGCAACGGATGCCCTTCCAGCCGCAACCCATCTCTGGGAAATATATTTATTATATTATATTATATTATATTATATTATATTATATTATATTATATTATATTATATTGGTGGCACAGTGGGTAGCACGTTCGTCTCACAGCAAGAAGGTCACTGGTTTGAGCCTCGAATGGGTCAGTTGGCGTTTCTGTGTGGAGTTTGCATGTTCTCCCCGTGTTGGTGTGGGTTTCCTCCGGGTGCTCCGGTTTCCCCCACAGTCCAAAGACATGCGGGACAGGTGAATTGGGTAGGCTAAATTGTCCGGTGTGTATGTGTGTGAATGAGTGTGTATGGCTGTTTCCTAGTGATGCGTTGCAGCTGGAAGGGCATGTGCTGGTAATAAAAATGTTGGATATGCTGGCAGTTCATTCCGCTGTGGCGACCCCGGATTAATAATGGGACTAAGCTGAAAAGAAAATAAATTACATTATATTATATTATATTATATATCATATTATGTTATTCATTTATTTTCTTTATTAATCTGGGGTCGCCACAGCGGAATGAACCGCCTATATTATATTATATTAAATATATTATATTATATTATATTATATTATATTATATTATATTATATTATATTAGGTTATATTATATTATATTAAATTATATTATATGATATTATATTATATTATATTATATTAGGTTATATTATGTTATATTATATTATATTATATTATATTATATTAGGTTATATTATGTTATATTATATTATGTTATATTATATTATATTATATTATGTTATATTATATTATATTATATTATGTTATGTTATATTATATTATGTTTTATTATATAATATTATATTATATTATATTATATTATATTATATTATATTATATTATATTATATTATATTAGGTTATATTATATTATATTATATTATATTAGGTTATATTATATTATATTATATTATGTTATATTATATTATATTATATTATATTATATTATATTATATTATATTATATTATATTATATTATGTTATATTATATTATATTATATTATATTAGGTTATATTATGTTATATTATATTATATTATATTGTGTTATATTATATTATATTATATTATATTATATTAGGTTATATGATGTTATATTATATTATATTATATTATATTATATTATGTTATAATATATTATATTATATTATATTATATTATATTATATTATATTATATTATATTATATTATGTTATGTTATATTATATTATGTTTTATTATATTATGTTTTATTATATTATATTATATTATATTATGTTATATTATATTATATTATATTAGGTTATATTATATTATATTATATTAGGTTATATTATGTTATATTATATTATATTATATTATATTATATTATATTATGTTATATTATATTATATTATATTATATTATGTTATATTATATTATATTATATTATATTATATTATATTATATTATATTATATCATGTTATATTATATTATATTATATTATATTATATTATATTATATTAGGTTATATTATATTATATTATATTATATTATATTATATTATATTATATTATATTATATAATATTATTTTGCACCTTTTGTGTTTTGGTGGTCAAAAGAGCATCAATATGTGGATGTCAAATGAATGTTGAGGTTTTGACATCAAATTTATTTGCATATATGATGTTTGTTTTTGTTTTTATGTTCCCGTTGATGTAGTTTTGTCATGAAGTTTCCTGCTGATTACAGTTTAAAATTCTAAATCTAAATCCTGCTGGGTAGTTTAATGTAATGTAATTTCTGTTGTCTGCCATTACATTTTTAGGTCCAGTTTCACTCCAATAAACATGGTCACATTTGTATTATTTTTATTTTTACTTTTTAAGAATCCACTCTATGAATGAACAAAAATAATAAAACAAAAGAGTCTGAGACGAGGGAAAACATCTGGAGTAAGTATTAAACACTTCACAGCTCGTCCTGAAATCTTCACCGGACAACAAGCAAAGAAATCTACAAACGCTAAAAGAACAAATCTAATTCGCTCACAAATTAAGTACAAAATGAAATGACGCAGGGAAAAAGGTGTTGAACACATGAAGAAAGGGAAGTGTATTCCAGCAGTGAAAGCCCAGACTGCAGCTGAAATCTCTCAGCAGTTCTTCAGCAAGCCTCTGCCCTTCCTCAGTGTAAATAAACATCAGCTGCATCCATCCAACATCTACATCAGCAGGAGGATGAAGATGAAACCATTTCAGCAAGACAATGATCCAAAACACAGCCAAGGAGACTCTCGGATGCTTTCAGAGAAAGAAAATCAAGCTGTAGAATGGCCCAGCCAATCACCCGAGCCGAACCCAAATGAGAATAAAGGATGAAGCTCAGATTTGAGAGGAGTCCCACAGAACCATTAAGATTTAGACACTCATTTCACATGACATGTTGAATATTTTTCCCCCCTACTGTACACTGTGCTCTCCAATATGTTCGCTTGATGACACGTTGTGTAAAACACTCCATATTAACACTCACGCAAATCAAGTTAATGCTAAAATCAACCAACTGCGTGTAGCATTAAACCGCGATGCTCTCCAGAAGTCACTTAGTCCGACCACACACACACGCACGCTAGCAGTTAAACACGCCGCGCTCATTTCCAAAAGCTAATCTCTCCTTAAGAGCACATAGGTAATTGATTTCATTTGTGCAAGCCAAGCTAATATTCCATCACTGCCGGCCCTGACCTTTGGAGTGTGAAGCACTTAGCGCCGCTAATTCCAGCGCCATTAGAGAGGCTTTTTTTCTCCTCCGAAACCGCCTTCTGCCACCAGGCAATAATGGGTTATCTGCTTAGCCTGTTAAATGAGCTGTAAAATGAAATGGCACATGATTTGTTTTTCATACTTAAAGCTATTTCTTTAGCAGCGGACAGCCATGTTTGCTAAATGAATCAACATTAACTCGCTTCTACAAGTCCGAGCTTGATATCGATTGGGTTTGGTCAGAGCACGCTTTGATTAATCACATTGATTTTTTTTAAAGAGTTTAGTTTTTTATTTATTTATATGAACAGAAAAGTACAGGACTTGGGTTTTTTTTTTCTGTGTAAACTTATATATGTTTTGCACAATAAAAGTCAATTGTTTCATATCAAATTATAGATTTTTAAAAAGTATTTGGACTTTATTTTAATTAAATGCATTTTTTATTGTCAGAGCACGCTTTGATTAATCACATGGATTTTTTTAAAGAGTTTAGTTTTCTTTAAAATATTTTTTGCTTAGTTTTAATTATAAACATTTTATCTTATTTTATTTTATTGATTTTTTTTGTTTACAAGTGAGAGCACACTTTGATTAATCACATGGATTTTTTACAGAGTTTAATTAAATTAAATTTATTTTATTTTATTTTATAAGTCTGAGCTTGATATCGATTGGGTTTGGTCAGAGCACGCTTTGATTAATCACATGGATTTTTTACAGAGTTTAATTATTTTATTTTATTTTATTTTGTTTATTTTATTTTATAAGTCTGAGCTTGATATCGCTTGGGTTTGTTCAGAGCACGCTTTGATTAATCACATTGATTTTTTTAAAGAGTTTAGTTTAGTTCTTTTCTTTAAAGTATTTTTTACTTAGTTTTAATAAAAAATATATATATATATTTATTATATATTTTTTATATTTAATTTAATTTTATTTTATTTTAAGTCCGAGCCTGATATCGATTGAGTTTGGTCAGAGCATGCTTTGATTAATCACATGGATTTTTTAAAGAGTTTAATTAAAAAAATTATTTTATTTAATTTTATTTAATTTTATTTTGTTTTGTTTTATTTTATTTTATAAGTCCGAGCTTGATATCGATTGGGTTTGGTCAGAGCACGCTTTGATTAATCACATGGATTTTTTACAGAGTTTTATTATTTTATTTTATTTTTATTTATTTTATTTTATTTTATTTTATTTTATTTTGTTTTGTTTTGTTTTGTTTTATTTTATTTTATAAGTCTGAGCTTGATATCGCTTGGGTTTGTTCAGAGCACGCTTTGATTAATCACATGGATTTTTTTAAAGAGTTTAGTTTAGTTCTTTTCTTTAAAGTATTTTTTACTTAGTTTTAATAAAAAAAATATATATATATTTATTATATATTTTTTATATTTAATTTAATTTTATTTTATTTTAAGTCCGAGCTTGATATCGATTGAGTTTGGTCAGAGCATGCTTTGATTAATCACATGGATTTTTTAAAGAGTTTAATTAAAAAAAAATATTTTATTTAATTTTATTCAATTTAATTTTGTTTTGTTTTATTTTATTTTATAAGTCCGAGCTTGATATCGATTGGGTTTGGTCAGAGCCCGCTTTGATTAATCACATGGATTTTTTACAGAGTTTAATTATTTTATTTTATTTTATTTTATTTTATTTTATTTGATTTTATTTTATAAGTCCGAGTTTGATATCGATTGGGTTTGGTCAGAGTACGCTTTGATTAATCACATGGATTTTTTAAGGAATTTTATTTTATTTTATTTTATTTTATTTTATTTTGTTTTGTTTTATTTTATTTTATAAGTCCGAGCTTGATATCGCTTGAGTTTGTTCAGAGCACGCTTTGATTAATCACATGGATTTTTTAAAAGAGTTTAGTTTAGTTCTTTTCTTTAAAGTATTTTTACTTAGTTTTAATAAAAAAATATACATATTTATTTATTATATATATTTTTTTATATTTAATTTAATTTTATTTTATTTTAAGTCCGAGCTTGATATCGATTGGGTTTGGTCAGAGCAAATCACATGGATTTTTTTTAAAGAGTTTAAAAGGTTTAGTTTAGTTCTTTTCTTTAAAGTATTTTTTAAAAAACTATTTTTTTAAATTTTTTATTCTTTTTATATATAATTTTTTTAATTTTATTTTATTTTATAAGTCCGAGCTTGATATTGATTGGGTTTGGTCAGAGCACGCTTTGATTAATCACATGGATTTTTTACAGAGTTTAATTAATTTATTTTATTTTATTTTGTTTTTTTTTTTGTTTTATTTTGTTTTGTTTTATTTTATTTTATAAGTCTGAGCTTGATATCGCTTGGGTTTGGTCAGAGCACGCTTTGATTAATCACATGGATTTTTTTTAAAGAGTTTGATACATCTTTCCTTCACCCTCTCTTGCGGGTGAGTCCATGCAGTTTGCGATATGCACTACTAACTGAATGGAGTAGGAGCACACAGTTATGTTTTGTTAAATAAGTATGCATATAAAAGTTACGTTTCAAAACTGCACAACTCTTGTCAACCCGCCTACGCCATTTCTTACCAGCACAGTCAAATTCAAAACTGCCCAATTGGGTGGGAAACTGCCCAATCTGGCAACAAATCGATGTGAACTTCACACTCGTTCAACAATTCCAAAGTTTGGATGTTGGGGAAACCGGAGCAACCAGAGGAAACCCATACCTACACAGGGAGAACATGCAAACTCCAGCAGAAATGCCAACTGACTTCAACCAGCGACCTTCTTGCTGTGAGGCCACAGTGCCAACCACTGAGCCACCATGATGCACCCTATATAAGATTGTTTTGTTTTATAACAAATATTTGAGAACATATTAAAGAAAGAAACTGTAAATCTTGGTGCTTCATGATGCTATGAGAGAATAAAACACTCCAAACACACACGCAGTTTTAAAAGAGACATGTTTTCCCTCCATAATTGTCTTCATTGTGTCTGTGTTGTCCTCTACTGTCCGTCTCTGACCCATCATGTTTATAGACAGCTGATTATGGATTATATTTGACCCCAGAGTCGTTTCATAATCTCCAAAGATGTTGTGTTCCTGTAATGACAGTACGAGCGTGCAGATTTTAACCTGTGTTTCTGACAGACTGATTGCAGTGTAGTGTGTCCTCATGGGCTACTCCCAGCTTAAAATAATTCCAGGCTTTTTCCTCTAGCAAAAAAAAAGAAAGTGTTCACTGCGTGCGGTCCTGAGGGAAACATCAGAGCCTCTCCATCCTCTGTGAAAAGTGTGCTCTTTTATTTCTTCGCTCTTTTATTAGTGAGGGGTCAATAGTTTCTTGACACAGATAAGCCGGTATTTGATTCCCACATCAATATCCTGTCCATCTCTGCTCTTTATTTATTTAATTATTTTATTAGTTTGTGGTGTCAAAACCAAAAAGCGCTAAAACTTTAGCCGTCTTTCCTGAAATCAATATCGTAAATGACCAAGTGCACAATATCAGGAGCGAATACAATCATTTAAAAGCCATCTTTTCTTCTCCAGGCCGTCCTCATGTTTTTTGTTTTACACAGGCTGCAGGACGAGGTGATCGCTACGGTTTTCCTACACCTTTTCTACAGTCAAATTTAGCACTTTTCAGTACTTCTAAAGCATTTATTGACCTTGAACCTACGAATAATGAACTGTCAACATTACGTCACTGCTGACACAGGCATAGTAAGTGCACCATTGTGATCAGTTGTGACCGTTGTTACGGTCATGGAAATCACGCTAAGTTGGGGGGGGGGGTATGACGTTCATAGAAATCAATCTAAGTGGGGGAGGGGGGTTGTGACGGTCACGGAAATCACGCTAAGTTGGGGGGGGGGGTATGACGTTCATAGAAATCAATCTAAGTGGGGGAGGGGGGTTGTGACGGTCACGGAAATCATGCTAAGTGGGGGAGGGAGGTTGTTATGGTCATGGAAATCACGCTAAGTGGGGGAGGGGGGTTGTGACGGTCACGGAAATAACGCTAAGTTGGGGGGGGGGGTATGACGTTCATAGAAATCAATCTAAGTGGGGGAGGGGGGTTGTGACGGTCACGGAAATCATGCTAAGTGGGGGAGGGAGGTTGTTATGGTCATGGAAATCATGCTAAGTGGGGGAGGGAGGTTGTTATGGTCATGGAAATCACGCTAAGTGGGGGAGGGGGGTTGTGACGGTAAATTGAAATCATGCTAAGTGGGGGAGGGGGGTTGTGACGGTCACGGAAATCATGTTAAGTGGGGGAGGGGGGTTGTGACGGTCATGGAAATCATACTAAGTGGGAAAGGGGGGTTGTGACGGTCACGGAAATCATACTAAGTGGGAAAGGGGGGTTGTGACGATCACGGAAATCATGCTAAGTGGGGGAGGGGGGTTGTGACGATCACAGAAATCATGCTAAGTGGGGGAGGGGGGTTGTGACATCACGGAAATCACGCTAAGTGGGGGAGGGGGGTTGTGACGGTCACGGAAATCACACTAAGTGGGGGAGGGGGGTTGTGACGGTCACGGAAATCACACTAAGTGGGGGAGGGGGGTTGTTACGGTCATGGAAATCACACTAAGTGGGGGAGGGGGGTTGTGACGGTCACGGAAATCACACTAAGTGGGGGAGGGGGGTTGTTACGGTCATGGAAATCACGCTAAGTGGGGGAGGGGGGTTGTGACGGTCACGGAAATCACGCTAAGTGGGGGAGGGGGGTTGTGACGGTCATGGAAATCACGCTAAGTTGGGGGGGGGGTATGACGTTCATAGAAATCAATCTAAGTGGGGGAGGGGGGTTGTGACGGTCACGGAAATCATGCTAAGTGGGGGAGGGAGGTTGTTATGGTCATGGAAATCCCGCTAAGTGGGGGAGGGGGGTTGTGACGGTCACGGAAATCATGTTAAGTGGGGGAGGGGGGTTGTGACGGTCATGGAAATCATACTAAGTGGGAAAGGGGGGTTGTGACGGTCACGAAAATCACACTAAGTGGGGGAGGGGGGTTGTGACGGTCATGGAAATCACACTAAGTGGGGGAGGGGGGTTGTGACGGTCACGGAAATCACACTAAGTGGGGGAGGGGGGTTGTTACGGTCATGGAAATCACGCTAAGTGGGGGAGGGGGGTTGTGACGGTCAGGAAAATCATGTTAAGTGGGGGAGGGGGGTTGTGACGGTCACGGAAATCACGCTAAGTGGGGGAGGGGGGTTGTGACGGTCATGGAAATCACGCTAAGTGGGGGAGGGATCTGCCCTGCGCGCCCGTCGACTACTCCACTGACTTTAGAGCAGCTTTTTGTTGGTCAATGGAGTGGTCTATTTCAGCTACTTAAAATAGCAACGCTCCAACAATGCGCACTAACACACCTCCTTTATAGACCAGCACACCCATGAGTCCACAGAGTGCCGCAAACTTAATTTGCTATTAAAACAACGTCACACAAAACATCAAAATTAGGTTTGCGCGGGGCTGAAAAAAGCAACAAATCACGCCAAACACGTCTTGTGCCTCAGTGCGCCGGGTGTATGATATAGCCCTTAGTCTTGTTTCTAGTCCAAATATCTAAAATATTCTCAAATCAAGAAGCTTTTCATAGACAAGCTTGTCTTCACATATAATGAGTGAAAATGAACTGAAGTGATGAAGTAATCTGCCGATGCGGTGAGCAAAACAGCCTCATTTCAAAGCGAAAACAAGATTATTTTATTTACTTGGAGTTTTTGTCTCGTTTCTAGTCCAAACATCTCAGCAGGAAAAGCCTTTGTTCTGCAGTGTGATCTGGGGTTTTAAGCCACTTATGATCCTCGGCATCAGACGGTGATAGCGGCTGACATTTAGTGAAACGGTCAATATACTCACACATCCAGCCATGGATTATAAGTCACATTTTTAACGTCCAATTACGTCCCCGGCTGAATGGTATGAATGGATTAGCGGTCAGGAAGCACAATGGGACTCGACAGCGGCCTGCAGAACATATATTTAATTCTCCACGCTGTCAATCTCACTGAGAGCCAGAGTTTTACTGCAGAGCATTGCTGAATAAAGCTGCTGCGTGCTGAGAAAGAGCAATAAAGAGGGCACAAATGGGATGTGTTTGAAAGAAATGTTAATAGGTCAATTAAGGTCACAGGTTCTGTTGTAATATACAAAGTTTATAATCAAATAAACCTGTATGTTAATGGTTTTCATTTATATTTTAAAAATACATATGTGTTAGATCTTTCTAATAACAATAAAAACAACAGACTACTCAAAAAAGGGTTATATAAACAATAGTCTATATAAAATATAATAATAATAATAATGAAAACAATAGCCAACATAAAAAATATAATTATTATTATTATCATTAATATTTATTTATTATTATTATTATTTATTATTATTATCATTATTATTATTTTATTATTAATAATAATAATAATAAAGTAATGAAAACAATAACCAACATAAAAATAATAATATAAATAAAAGTCTACTTAATAAATAAAATATTAATAATAAATAATACCCTGCTTTAAAAATAATAATATAAACAATAGCCTACTTTAAAAATAATAATAATAAAAACAACCAACATTAAAATAATAATAAAAACAATAAAGCTTCAATTAATAATATACTAATGTTGTTATTATTAATAATAATAGCCTACTTTAAATAATATTAATAATTATTATTATTATTATTAATTATTATTATTATTATTATTATTATTATTGAAATAATAAAAACAATAACCAACATAAAAATATTAATATAAATAAAAGTATACTTAAAAAAATAAAATAATAATAATAAATAATACCCTGCTTTAAAAATAATAATATAAACAATAGCCTACTTAAAAAATAATAATAATAATAATAAAAACAACCAACATCAAAATAATATAAGCAATAAAGCTTCAATTAATAATATACTAATGTTGTTATTATTAATAATAATAGCCTACTTTAAATAATATTAATAATAATAATAATTATTATTATTATTAATTATTATTATTATTATTAAAATAATAAAAACAATAACCAACATAAAAATATTAATATAAATAAAAGTATACTTAAAAAAAATAAAATAATAATAATAAATAATACCCTGCTTTAAAAATAATAATATAAACAAAAGCCTACTTAAATAATAATAATAATAATAATAAAAACAACCAACATCAAAATAATATAAACAATAAAGCTTCAATTAATAATATGCTAATGTTGTTATTATTAGTAATAATAGCCTACTTTAAATAATATTAATAACAATAATAACAAAAGCACACTTAAAATATTAATATAAAAATAATCATAATAAAAAATAGCCTACTTAAAAAAATTATAATAATATTATTAATAATATTAAACAATAGCCTGCTTTAAAATAATAACATAAACAACAGCTTACTAAAAATAATAATAGAAAAATGATAATCAAAATAAAACAATAGCCTGCTTAATACAAATTAATATTAATAAATAGCCTGCTTTAAAAATTATAGTATAAAAAATATTTTATATTTAATATAATAATAATAATACTGAAAACTATAGCCAACATAAAAATAATAACATAAACTACAGCCTACTTAAAGTAATAATAGAAAAACAATAATAATAAAACAATAGCCTGCTTAATACATAATAATATTATTAATAATAAATAGCATGCTTTAAAAAATAACATAAACAACAGCCTACTAAAAATAATGATAGAAAAATAATAATAATAGTAAAACAATAGCCTGCTTAATACAAAATAATAATAATAATAATAATAATAATAGCATACCTAAAAAATAAAATAAAAATAATAATCTTAAAGAAACAATAGCCTGCTTAATACAAACAAAAATTATGTTGATGATGATGATGATTTTTATTTATATTTTTATTATTGTTATTATTATTATTATTATTATTATTATAACAATGAATCTATTTATTAATATTAATAATAATAATGGCAACAACAATTTTTGAATTCTAATGTAATTATATGCAATAAAAAAAGTAGTTTTTGCTTTATTATCATCATTATTTGACCATATATCATATATCATTGATCATATATATTTTTTACCCAGCCAAATATATTTATATATATATATATATATATATATATATATATATATATATATATATATATATATATATATATATATATATATATATACAAAAATAAAATAAATAAAAGTATATATATATATATATATATATATATATATATATATATATATATATATATATATATATATATATATACTTTTATTTATTTTATTTTTGTATTTATTTTATTTTTGATTTTTTGCCACATTTGCCACAAAATTTACTTAATTTTGGCTCATTATTCATGCAAACAAGACTATATTTCATACTTGTCTAGAAAATGCTTCTTGATTTAAGAATTGTTAGATATCTGGACTAGAAATAAGGACTATTATATTTGCTCAGCGTTTTTCTCATTTAGCTGAGATCTAGATACTCTCCTTCTCTCTCTTTCCTCAACATTTACATGCGCTCACCTCTCGTCACAGTGACATTTTGTTGTAACCATAAGTGTGTGTTCTCTGCAAATGACCCCGTCCAGAGGCAGAAACAGACGGAAATGGCAGTTTCAGCAGGGGCGAGCAGCGTCAATCAGCGATCCCCTGTGTAATTAAGAGAAAAAACTGCTGCCTACACTGCCATCGCTTCCCCTGCCTCCATATTCCCCAGCTCATCTGCAAAAACAACAGCACGGTCAAGAAAACAGCCAAAAGAAAATCACAAGAGGCATTTTGTCAATGCTGTGCACCGCACATGCCAAAAAAAATTCAATAAAGAGGCTTTTGTGCAAAATAAAGTCCAAATATCTTAAAAGTCTTAAATTAGGAAGCATTTTGTAGATGAGCAAGATATATTGTTTTGTTTTCAGGAAATATTAAGTCAAATTAAATTAGTCAATTAAATTAATTTCTCCATAAAATAAGCAAAATAATCTTAAAAGGAAATTTTGATTTTGTTTTGGGTCAGATTATTGGCAGATTATTGTGCTTGTTTTAATGAAAAACTCATCTAATTTTGACTCATTATTTCTATTTTTTTCTTTTCGTGAAAATACTTCTTTATTTAAGAGTTTTTAGATGTTTGGATTACAACAATGATGATTTTACTCCAGTGTTTTAAAAAGGCTTATATTAAACTCACCATGTATGTGGGACTCTTATTTTGAAAGCGCAGCAAAGTCATCACAGCCAGCTGCACCAGTTTGTTTTCTATAAATTACTAAGCAACGGGTCTCAGACAGAACATGCTGGATATACAGATTGCAAATTCATTCAGCTCCACTCCAAACAGGCATAAACTATGGTAAAATTAAATTAGTTTCTCCATAAAATAAGCAAAATAATCTTAAAAGGAAAAGTTTGATTTTTTTGGGTCAGATTATTGGCATATTATTGTGCTTGTTTTAAGGAAAAACTCATCTAATTTTGACTCATTTTTTCTTGTCGTGAAAATGCTTCTTGATTTAAGAGTTTTTAGATGTTTGGATTACAACAATGATGATTTTACTCCAGTGTTTTAAAAAGGCTTATATTAAACTCACCATGTATGTGGGACTCTTATTTTGAAAGCGCAGCAAAGTCATCACAGCAGTTTGTTTTCTATACATTACTAAGCTACGGGTCTCAGACACAAAATGCTGGATATACAGATTGCAAATTCATTCAGCTCCACTCCAAAGAGGCATAAACTCTGTTAAATTAAATTAGTTTCTCCATAAAATAGGCTAAATATTCGAAAAAGGAAAAATAAGATTTTTTTTGTACCCCATTGGCAGATTATTGTGCTTGTTTTAAAGAAAAACTCGTCTAATTTTGACTCATTATTTCTATTTTTGCTTGTCAGGAAAATGCTTCTTGATTTAAGAGTTTTTAGATGTTTGGACCAAAAACAAGACTAAAACTCAATCAGGGTGTCTGTGAGCTCTTAAAAAGTGTTAAAAGTTGATAAATCAATGTAGAGAAATTTAAGGCCCTTAAAAGTTTTAAATGCTCTTTCGCAAGGTATTCAGTCTTATGTCATTTTTGATTATGCATTGTGTGGCTGCACGCTAAAGTTTGCCTGAAATCTGTGAATATCAGGATGCAGTGTAGTTTATGAAATCCTGCTAGCTTTGACATCATGCTGCTTTGTTTATTGCAGTAATCAAGGCCACATCGTTATTTCTGCAGTTATATAGGCGTCATTTTATTAAGAAAAATAAACGTGTCCAATCATTCATTTTCCATCAGCTTAGTCCCTTTATTTATCAGGGGTCACCACAGCGGAATGAACCACCAACTATTTCCATTATTTTCCTCCTATCTGCAACCCAGCACTGGGAAACACTCATACACTACAGCCAATTTAGTTGATCAGTTCCCCTATAACGCATGTGTTTGGACTGTGGGGGAAAGCGGAGCATGAGGAAACCCACACCAACACAGGGAGAACATGCAATATCCACACAGAAATACCAACTAAGCCAGCCGGGACTCAAACCAGCAACCTTTGTACTGTGAGGCCACAGTGCTAACCACTGAGACACCGTGCCGCCCTTAGAAAATATTTTTATTTTCTCCTTCTTTCTGTTGCAGTGTTGAAGTTTGAGCCTGTGATGCTCTTTCATTGCTTTTTTTTTTCTCCGCCTGGCAGTGTGTGGTGGACAGATGCCAAGGAAAGTAAAGGCAAACGGGTTTTTTCTTTTCATTTTCTGGGAGGGGAAACCCACAAGTTGCCACAGCTGACCGCTCACGCCCACTCGTCTACATTCCTGTCCTGAAACTCAGACCTCAGAGTGACCGGCAGCATAAACAGAAAAACACACCGACACACACGCATGGCATTAAACAACATCAGATATCCACCTCCTCATGTGTGATGTGCTTCACATGTATGCAGAGTTAAACAAGCCGGGCTCCACATACTGTAGTCGAGTTGTGTTGGGACAACATGAAGAATTTCAGTTAATAAGGTTGCATGTTCGAGTCTCGGCTGGGTCAGTTGGCATTTCTGTGTGGAGTTTGCATATTCTCCTCGTGTTGGTGTGGGTTTCCTCCGGGTGCTCCGGTTGCCCCCACAGTCCAAACACATGCGCTATAGGGGAACTGATGAACTAAATTGGCCGTAGTGTATGATTATGAGTGTGAATGAGTGTTTCCCAGTACTGGGTTACAGCTGGAAGGGCATCTGCATTGTAAAACATATGCTGGAATAGTTAGTGATTCGTTCCGCTGTGATGATCCCAGGTAAATTAGAGACTAAGTTGAAGAAAAATTAATGAATATTTGAAGTAAAACCAATGTAACTATGAAATAACCATGGTTTTACTACAGCATTTGAGGTAAAACCATAGTAACTAGGTATTAACCATGGTTTTACTACAGCATTTGAGGTAAAACCATAGTAACTAGGTATTAACCATGGTTTTACTACAGCATTTGAGGTAAAACCATAGTAACTAGGTATTAACCATGGTTTTACTACAGCATTTGAAGTAAAACCATAGTAAATATGATTAACCATGGTTTCATTACAGCATTTAAGGTAAAACCATAGTAACTATGAAATAACCATGGTTTCACTACAGCATTTGAGGTAAAACCATAGTAACTATGAAATAACCATGGTTTCACTACAGCATTTGAGGTAAAACCATAGTAACTAGGTATTAACCATGGTTTTACTACAGCATTTAAGGTAAAACCATAGTAACTATGAAATACCATGGTTTCACTACAGCATTTAAGGTAAAACCATAGTAACTATAAAATAACCATGGTTTCACTACAGCATTTGAGGTAAAACCATAGTACCTATGAAATACCATGGTTTCACTACAGCATTTGAGGTAAAACCATAGTACCTATGAAATACCATGGTTTCACTACAGCATTTAAGGTAAAACCATAGTAACTATAAAATAACCATGGTTTCACTACAGCATTTGAGGTAAAACCATAGTACCTATGAAATACCATGGTTTTACTACAGCATTTAAGGTAAAACCATAGTAACTGTGAAATAACCATGGTTTTACTACAGCATTTGCGGTAAAACCATAGTAACTAGGTATTAACCATGGTTTCACTACAGCATTTGAGGTAAAACCATAGTAACTATGAAATAACCATGGTTTTACTACAGCATTTAAGGTAAAACCATAGTAACTGTGAAATAACCATGGTTTTACTACAGCATTTGCGGTAAAACCATAGTAACTATGAAATAACCATGGTTTCACTACAGCATTTGAGGTAAAACCATAGTAACTATGAAATAACCATGGTTTCACTATAGCATTTGAGGTAAAACCATAGTAACTATGAAATAACCATGGTTTCACTACAGCATTTGAGGTAAAACCATAGTAACTATGAAATAACCATGGTTTCACTATAGCATTTGAGGTAAAACCATAGTAACTATGAAATAACCATGGTTTTACTACAGCATTTGAGGTAAAACCAAAGTAACTGTGAAATAACCATGGTTTTACTACAGCATTTAAGGTAAAACCATAGTAACTATGAAATAACCATGGTTTTACTACAGCATTTGAGGTAAAACCATAGTAACTATGAAATAACCATGGTTTTACTACAGCATTTAAGGTAAAACCATAGTAACTGTGAAATAACCATGGTTTTACTACAGCATTTGCGGTAAAACCATAGTAACTATGAAATAACCATGGTTTCACTACAGCATTTGAGGTAAAACCATAGTAACTATGAAATAACCATGGTTTCACTATAGCATTTGAGGTAAAACCATAGTAACTATGAAATAACCATGGTTTCACTACAGCATTTGAGGTAAAACCATAGTAACTATGAAATAACCATGGTTTCACTATAGCATTTGAGGTAAAACCATAGTAACTATGAAATAACCATGGTTTCACTACAGCATTTGAGGTAAAACCATAGTAACTATGAAATAACCATGGTTTCACTATAGCATTTGAGGTAAAACCATAGTAACTATGAAATAACCATGGTTTTACTACAGCATTTGAGGTAAAACCAAAGTAACTGTGAAATAACCATGGTTTTACTACAGCATTTAAGGTAAAACCATAGTAACTATGAAATAACCATGGTTTTACTACAGCATTTGAGGTAAAACCATAGTAATTATCCATGGAAATCAACACTACCCAGGGTCCACTTTTCACTCCTATGATTCTCTGCGCATGTTTGTAATAAAAGATGACGCACTAGTGCTTCCTAAGGAGCATTATTTTTAGTCCCCTGCACCCTTCAAAACCCTTGAAAGGGGATTTAACCTTTTGCTTGCATTACTCTGTGTGAATGTTTGATTTGTGATGCAGATAATGCGAGATGACGCAGTAGAGTGATCTAAGGTGCTATTTTTTCTCTCCACACACACTTCATCCCTTCAAAACTCTTAGTATGGATGGTGAACCCTTCATTAAGACACATTTTGTTCCTAGAATGTTTTAGTTTCATTCCCATGATGCATTTGAGAAAATCTGCGCAGGCAGATTTTTTTTTTAATTTATTTTAATTTTCACCAATTATTCACTCATTTCTATCTACCAAACATGTAGTTTTGTCATCCCATACACTTTAACCCCTAGTATAGATAGTAAACCCTTTATTAGGGCACAGGACACATTTTGTTCCTATGATTCTTTGCGTATGTTTGATTTATTAGGTAGATATTAGGAGATCAAGCCTTTTTTTCATCCCCTACACCCTTGATCTCTACACACTTACTTTAAAGGCTTCAAAGGGATTAGGATGTAGGTTAGTCTTTGTTTCCATGATTCAGATTATGCAAGATAATGCAGTAGAGCGTTGTAAGGAGTGGATTCTGGTGGTCACCTACACCCTTCATTGTTTCGAAACTATGATAAAGTCGAACACTGGCTCATTATGTGCCCAGGGCTGCATTTTTGAGAACTGAGAAATATGTGCATATAAGGCTGCGTTCTGTGTGCAAAACTAAAGCTATGGCTTTTCCCAAACCAGGCTCATGGATATGTACCCCTGTATACATTTCTAGACAGCGTGAAATATATCCAAGGAGGTATGTTTTTTACAACTCAGGCGCATTCTGAAAACGTAGTCCCGTGGACGTTTCTGGAGACCAAAAAATACGTCCCGGGATGTACGTATGGCTGCAATTTAATTTTTTTAAGCGAACGCTATGGGGCGGTATGACGTCGTTCCCTTTCGGCTTACCGGCTGACCGTTTACCTCCGTGTGGAGGGCTTTCCCACTGCAATCAGTTTGTCCAGTCAGCTCATCGTGTACATCGGCAGACTTCAGATGCAGAGAGGAGGAGTTGACCACAATGACCGGGTTCGAGTCCGGGGAAGAGCGGTTCCAGAAATCAGGTAATACAAAAACTGAATCCAAAAACTAAAGTAAACGAGTTCATAACGAGGTCAATCAGTAAAATTGGTCGGGTTTAGGGAAGGAGGAGGGTGGGTCAGCCGATTATCGCCCAGTCAATCATTCACTCAGACAGTGGCCTCTGGTGAGTCCACGTAAGAACAGCGCTGGCATTAACGGCACTCGCGAGAGACTTTCAAGATACGAAAAAGTGCACACAGTGGCCTCTCGCGGGTTCACAAAGACAAAAATTGCAAAAATACGTACCTCCCAAGACGTATTTCACGGTCTCCAGAAACGTCCACGGGACTACGTTTTCAGAATGAGCCTGGGTTGGTTTTTTACTGTTTTTGTTTTCGTGAATCCACCAGAGGGCGCTGTGTACACTTTTTCCAACCCGGGCTCATTGTGGAAACATAGCCCCGAGATTTACGTCCCGGGAGGTACGTATTCGAGCGTTTTTTGTTTTCGCGGATCCGCGAGAGGCCGCTGTGCGCGCTTTTTTGCGTCTCGGGCGCCTCTCGGGAGGGCGCGCCGTTTGCGCCCGCGCCGTTCTCGCGCGAAAAGCCGCCGGATCGGCCGACTTGGCCTTCCTCCTCCTCCTCCTCCTTCCCTAAACCTGAGTGACGGTTCGCAAAAGCCGTCCAGAAAAAAAAAAAAAAAAGCAAAAGCCCTCGTCTTCGATTTAGACCACGTTTTTGGATCCCGCCGCGTTCTCGCCCTTATTTTTCGGATTCCGTTTTTCGTCTTACCTGATTTCCGGAACCTCCTGTTCCCCGGACTCGATCCCGGTCTTCATCCACCGCGGCCAGCTCCGGCTCCTCCTCCTCCGAGGCCTCCGCTCCACCGACGCAACGCTGTGAGCTAAGCGGACAAACTGATTGCATCGGGAAAGCCCTCCACTCGGAGGCGAGCCGTCGGCCAGTGAGCGCGAAGAGGAGGGGCGGAGCGGCGCCACACCGCCCCGCAGCGTTCGCTTGAAAAAAACCAAACGCGGCCTTTACGTACCTCGGGCCACGTAAATCGCAGTCTCCAGGAACGTCCGCGGGGCTACGTTGCCAGAATGAGCTTGGGTTGACTTTTTCAGTTCCCAAATTGTTTCTCAAGTGTGCCATTTGCACCTGCTGTTCTCACGTAAATCCACCAGAGTCCGCTGTCGACTGACAGACCAATCAACCAATCCACCCTTCCCTAAACCCAACCGATAGTGTTTTCAAAAGCAATCCAGAAAAATGAAAGGCCTTAACATTTTAAGATCTTACCACATTCTCACCTTTTTTACTTAGCTCTTTTATTAATTTTTGCCTTCTGCTTTTGTTATACCTGGTTTCTGGAACTGTTCTCCACCAGACTCAAACCCCCGTTGTTGTGGTCAACTCTGCGTCTCAAGTCCGCCAACGTACATGGTGAGCTACTGGGAAAACTGGTAACAACGGAAAACCTGTCCAAATGGAGGTAAGTGGTCAGCTGGTAGCACGAAAAAGAAACAGAGGCTATCGGCTGCATCAAAATGCAACCATACATAGCTCTAGCTACTTCATTCAGGAAACCTTATGGTTTGGGGTTCATTCAGTATGGGGGCGTGCGAGAGATCTGCAACATCAACAGCCTGAGGTATCAAGCTGCACATTATATTACAAACCACAGGTTTAAAACTGCTTTCATTCTAGCCGAAATAAAACAAATGAGACTTTATTCAGAATCTGAATCTGTTCAACATCGTTTGGGAGAAATTCACAGGAGGGTGAATAATTCTGACTCCCGCTGTGTGTCTCTGGTGAACTAAAATGGCTCCTGCTGTCGTCAGGGTTGTTGTGACAGTATATGGAGTTGAACTTTTCCTGCTGAAGTTCTTGGTGTCGCTGTGACAGGAACATCTCTATTTTTTTCTCCTGTTCACCGCTTGCTGGAGGGCTGAATGCTGGTAGAGGTGCTGTCAGCATTAATACGTCAGCCGCCGAACATATTGTGATCGCTTGACACCGAGATTGAATGTTTTCGGGCTGGATTCAGTAATTGGTTCTGAATGTTTGATGTTTCTTCTGGAAAACATGGAGGACTCCATGAGGAAACAGACATAGAGGTTACCAGGGGGCTTTAAATCAATATTTAAAGTAAAACCATGGTAACTAAACTCAACCCCTTTAACTACAGCTTGCAGAACAAAAGCATATTAACTACGAAATTGTCCGTGGTGTTACTGTGGTATTACAAGTAAAACCATAGTAACTGTAAAATTAACCATGGTTATACTATGCCATTTGAAGTAACACCATAGTAGTTATAAATTAAACCATGGTTTTACTACAGTATTTGACGTACAACCATAGTAACTATACAATTAAACAGTTTAACTACACCATTTGAAGTAAAACCATAGTAAATCTAAAACGAACCATGGTTTTACTATGACATTTGAAGTAAAGCCATCACAAATACCAAAATTAACCATGGTTTTACTGCAGTATTTGAAGTAAAACCATAGTAAATACATAGTTAACCATGGTTTTACTAGGGTATTTAAAGTAAAACCATAATAACTACAACATTAACCATGGTTTAACTACACCATTTGAAGCAAAACCATAGTAAATGCAAAATTAACCATGATTTTTCTAGAGCATTTCAAGTAAAACCATAGTAACTATAAAAATTAACCATGGTTGTACTACAGCATTTAAAGTAAAACCACAGTGAATACAAAATTAACCATGGTTTTACCACAGCAATTGAAGTAAAACCATAGTAATTACAGTATCAACCATGGTTTAACTACAACTTTTGAAGTAAAACCATAATAACTATAAAATGAACCATGGTTTTACCAGGGTATTTAAGGTAAAACCATTATAACTACAACGTTAACCAGTAACTATACAATTAAACAGTTTAACTACACCATTTGAACTCAAACCATAGTAAATCTAAAACGAACCATGGTTTTACTATGACATTTGAAGTAAAGCCATCACAAATACCAAAATTAACCATGGTTTTACTGCAGTATTTGAAGTAAAACCATAGTAAATACATAGTTAACCATGGTTTTACTAGGGTATTTGAAGTAAAACCATAGTAACTACAAAATGATTCATGGTTTTACTATGGTATTTGAAGTAAAACCATACTAATTACAGAATGAACCACAGTTTAACTACAACTTTTGAAGTAAATCCATGGTAACTATAAAATGAATCATGGTTTTACCACACCATTTGAAGTAAAACAATAGTAATTACAGAATTAACCACAGTTTAACTACAACTTTTGAAGTAAAACCATGGTAAATACAAAATCAACCATGGTTATACTACAGCTTTTAAAGTGAAACCATATTATAAAACAAACCATGGTTTTACTGCAGTATTCGAAGTAAAACCATAGTAAACGCCAAACGAACAATGGATTTACTTGGGTATTTGAAGTAAAACCATACCAACTGTACAATCAACCATAGTTTAATTACACCATTTGAAGTAAAACCATAGTAAATCTAAAACGAACCATGGTTTTACTATGACATTTGAAGTAAAGCCATCACAAATACCAAAATTAACCATGGTTTTACCACACCATTTGAAGTGAAACCATAGTAACTACAAAATGATTCATGGTTTTACTAGGGTATTTGAAGTAAAACCATAAAAATGACAGTATTAACCATGGTTTAACTACAGCTTTTGAAGTAAAACCATAGTAGCTATAAAATGAACCACGCTTTTACCAAACCATTTAAAGTAAAACCTTAATAAATACAAAAATTAACCATGGCTTTACCAGGGTATTTAAGGTAAAACCATAATAACTGCAACATTAACCACGGTTTTTGGTTTTACTATGGTATTTGAAGTAAAACCATACTAATTACAGAATTAACCACAGTTTAACTACAACTTTTAAAGTAAAACCATAGTAAATACAAAATTAACCATGGTTATACTAGGGTATTTGAAGTAAAACCATAATGACTACAACATTAACCACAGTTTTTGGTTTTACTATGGTATTTGAAGTAAAACCATAGTAACTATACAATAAACCACAGTTTAACTACAAAATTTAGAGTAAACCCATAGTAAATACAAAATTAACCATGGTTTTGCTATGCCATTTGGAGTAAAAACACAGTAACTATGAATTAACCATGGTTTACTACAGCTTTTGAAGTAAAACCATAGTACGTACCAAATTAAGCATGGTTTTACCAATGTACTTAAACTGTAACTGGCTCTAACTCAAACACAAGGTTAACACGACACAATTCTAAATCAAAATCCCAACACAAATGATTCCTCCATCTTTTTTCTTCGCTATTAGCCTGCTATTGAGACTGATCCCACGGCTTTGTCTTTAAAGTTGTTTCCGGATCCCCAAGGCTTTTTCTTGTTTGCTGTGTGTGTGTGTGTGTGTGTGTGTGTGTGTGTGTGTGTGTGTGTGTGTGTGTGTGTGTGTGTGTGTGTGTGTGTGTGTGTGTGTGTGTGTGTGTGTGTGTGTGTGTGTGTGTGTGTGTGTCGAAGCCCTGGGGAGAAAACTGAAGCTCACAGTGATCGTGCACGCTGGGCCTGAAATTGTTGGGAAGCCAAAAATAGCCTCCCTTTGGGTTTGTGCTAGGAAGCGGCATTGGAACTGTACAGCACTGATCATTCTGCTGCCCTCATATCTCATATTATAGTGAAGTTTGCATCTAATGTAGCTGTAGAGTGATAATGACAGCTCTTATAAAGTGCAAATGGCAAAAGCAGAGACCTTTCTTGCCTTTTCATACCGAGAGTTACCAAAGCTGAGACTATTTGCATAGAGAAAGAAGAGGAAAGCTATGTAGAGTATATTGCTCTGTATTTTTTCCACTTAAAGACGTTTAGAGAACTGAAGAAAGCAAGTGATGAAGTGTTTCAGGTGTCTTTTTGTCCCAATTTGCCTGCAAACAAGTCTTAAGGTGGACGTCAGTACGCGGTCTTTGTTGTCACATTTTACACTTCAAAATGCATCGCACATTCTCTATTAGAGACAGGTCAGGACTGCGGGCAGGCCAGTCTAGTGTCTGTATCCTCTTCCTCCACAGCAGGACTCTGTAATGTGTGCAGATTGTGGTTTTGCTTTTTCTTGTTGGACATCCCTGGAGAAGATGGCAGCAGATTGAGCTCCAAAATCTCCATGTGCTTTTGAGCATTAATGGAGCATCACAGAAGAGCAAGTTACCTTTGCCAATACCCTGACAGACCCTGGGTTTTGGACTCGTTGCTGAGAACAGTCTGGTTGATCCTTTTCTTCTTTGGTCTAGAGCACACGTCCTCCCAAAAAACACCTGAAATATTGATTCATCTGACCACAGCACACGTTTCCACCGTGTGATGGTCCATCTCAGATGCCTCTGAGCCCAGAGAAGTTGCCGGCACTTCTGTACACTGTTAACATAGGGCTTCCTTTTGGCACAGTACAGTTTAACTGGCATTTGTGGATTCAACTACGTGTTGTAGTACTCGACAAATATTTGGCGGAGCACGTGGTGAGATGCCAAACAAATGTATTTATTTATTTATTTGCTTGTTTGTTTATTTAATTATATATTTATTTATATATTTGTTTATTATTTATTTATACATCTATTTATTTGTTTATTTATTTATTTAAATGTTTATATGTTTATTTATTTATTATTATTTATTTATTTGTTTATTAATTTGTTTGTTTGTTTATTTATTTGTTTATTTATATATGTGTTTGTTTATTTGTTCGTTTGTTTTTGTGTTTGTTCCTTATTTGTTTATTAATTTGTTCATTTGTTTGTTTATTTATTTATTTATTCATTTTTTTATATATTTATCTATTTATTTATGTGTGTATTTATATATTAGTTTATTTATTAGTTTGTTTGTTTTTTGTTTATTTATTAGTTTATTTGTTAGTTTATTTGTTTATTGTTATTGAATATTTATTTATTTTATTTATTTTTTATTTATTTATTTGTTTATTTATTTAGCATTTATTTATTTATTTGTTTATTTATTCATTCATTCAGTCATTCATTTATTTATTTATTTGTGTATTTATTTGTTTATTTGTTTGTTTATTCATTTATTTATTTATTTGTGTATTTATTTGTTTATTTGTTTGTTTGTTTGTTTGTTTGTTTGTTCATTTATTTGTTTGTTTGTTTATTAATTAATTAATTATTCATTCAGTCATTGATTAATTGTCTTGTGTTTCTTCATTCATTAATCTGGGGTCGCCACAGCAAAATGAACCGCCAACTTATGCCGTTCCAGCCGCAACCCATCTCTGGGAAATTAATTAATTAATTAATTAATTAATTATTTATTCATTTATTCATTTATTCATTTATTCATTTATTTATTTATTTATGTATGTATTTATTTATTTATTTATTGTTTGTTTGTTTGTTTGTTTGTTTGTTTGTTTGTTTGTTTGTTTGTTTGTTTGTTTTAACCTCCTTCGGGAAGTTGGTTCGATTGGCTAAGGAGCTAATTAATCTATATCAAGTTTTATAAGATGAGTGTCAGATGAGCAGTAAGATTCATAGAAGGTAAGTAACAGGTATCCAAACAGGTCAAGCACAATACAAGCATTCAACACAAACAACAGAACAGAACAGAGCAGGAGTAACACGAGTACACAACCAATGAATGAAATACATGGAAAACAGGATGATAAAGATGAAAACTGATGATGGTGGGAAAACTGAACAAAGGAAAACCCGGTCAAAACAGAAATCAAGACGGGTATCATATTCATTCTGTAGTGACATTGCAAAAACTCCAAAAGCGCATTATTGTAGAGTATTACCAAAGATTATATGATACACAAAACAAGTCACTCTTATAGCTTTGAATAGGGAAAGGTGTAATGGTCAATATGGCTGATCTAGCGGGAAAAAAAGCCCCGCCTTCTAGTACAGGAGCCAATCATTGATCACTACAAACTGAAGTACAGCTTGAGTCAATAACAGTGTTTTCAGTTGTGGGTGAACTGCCCCTGTCACACGAGCAGGTAAGATTCACAGAAGGTAAGTAACAGGTATCCAAACAGGTCAAGCACAATACAAGCATTCAACACAAACAATAACAGGACAGAACAGGGGGAACACGAGTACACCAACCAGTGAATGAAATACATGGAAAACAGGATGATGAAGATGAAGACAGATGATGGCGGATAAAATGAACAAAGGAAAACTCGGGGAAAACAGACATAAAGACAGGGGTGTGATGATATCATATTCATTCTGCAGTGACTTTGCAAAACCATGATATAATACACAAGAGAAGTCCCTCCTATAGCTTTGAATAGAGACAGTCAGTATGGCTGCTCTTGTAGTAAAGGAGCCAATCATTGATCAGACTGATGACTCTCTGGGGGAGGAGCTCCGCCCACTCGTGTGTTTATGACAGTTTCTGCAGCTTCATTGTTGTGAATCCTCTGGGTCGGCAAACATGCTGGAATGTCAGCGATTACCGGCCTCACAGACGTGAGAAATATCTCTACATAAAGCTATACATCTATCTTTAAACAAACCAACTCCATCTGACAACACATGCTCTCTGGTGTTTGAGATTTGTATAAAAATGAAGACGGCAGCATTAATCCTTTAGATAGCCCTGTGCAAAAGACTTTCCAACACAATCTCACGGCAATTCGTAAATTTTTGATTTAGTGGCTAATTCGTATGAATTCATACGATCTAATTCGTACAATTTAGTACGACTTGCTCATCCCCCAGTGATGGTTGGGTTTAGGGGTGGGGTTAGGTGCCACACCTCCTTTTTAAAATCGTACAATTTCGTAGGACTGAACTCGTACGAATTAGCCGCTAAACTAGCAAAACGTAAAATACTTGCGTTTTCTCGTGAGATCAGGCTGGACTTTCTGTCTTTTAGACGGAGCTCAGTGGAGTAAAGCGGGGATTATAGTGTGTGTGCAGAAATACTGTGTTTACTGTGTTCTGAGAGGCTTATTCTGATTTTCTCAAACATATAAAGTGTGCAGAGATGTAAAACGGAGGCCAGCTTGTAAGTGTTGTGCTCTCAAACACCTCTAAAGGTGCTCTAGCGACAGATGCAACCCAAGCTCATTCTGAAAACGTAGCCCTACGGTCGTTTCTGGAGACCGGGATTTACGTGGCCGGAAGTACGTATATGGCTGTATTTAATTTTTTTAAGCGAACGCTACGGGGTGGTGTGGGGATGCTCCTCTTCGCGCTCGCCAGCTGCGCTGACGGCTCACCTTCCGCCGCAACCAGTTTGTCCGGTTAGCTCGTCGTGTTACGTCGGCGGAGCAGAGGCCCAGAGGAGGAGGAGCCGGCCGCGTTAGAGTGCAGGGAAGAGCAGTTCCAGAAATCAGGTAAGACAAAAAACAGAATCCAAAAAAATAAAGCAAATGATTTCGTAACGGGGCGAGAATGCGGTGAAATCCGAAAACGTGGTCAAAATCAAACGAGGGCTTTTCTTCTTGCTGGACGGCTTTTGTAAATCGTTGCTTGGGTTTAGGGAAGAAGGAGGAGAAGGGTGGCTGGGTCGCCTAGTCAATCGTTCAGTCAGTCCGACAGACGGTCGCTCTACAGTGGCCTCCGGCAGCTTTTTACGCTAGAACAGCACGGGCGCGAACAGCGGGTGCTCGCGAGAGGTGTTCGAGATGTGAAAAAGCGTGCACAGCTGCCTGTTGCGGATTTGCGAAAACAAAAACTGCAAAAATGCGTAGCTCCTGTGACGTAGCTCCTGTATTTTGTAGTCTCCAAAAATGTCCGCGGGGCTACGTTTCCAGAATGAGCCTGGGTTGGACAGATGCTAGGGGCCATGCTAGACTCCCATTCGGAAGGTCGCTGGTTCGATACCAGCTTGGAGCGGGTTGGGTGGCGTAGGACCGGCAGGGTTACAGATGCATGATTATATGCAGGGCAGGATTATATAAACCAGGGGTCACCAATCTCGGTCCTGGAGGGCCGGTGTCCCTGCAGGGTTTAGCTCCAACTTGCTTCAACACACCTGCCTGGGTGTTTCAAGTATACCTAGTAAGAGCTTGATCAGCTTGTTCAGGTGTGTTTGATTAGGGTTGGAGTTGAAATCTGCAGGACACCGGCCCTCCAGGAACAAGTTTGGTGACCACTGATATAGATCCTGATTATACATGGGCTCTTATATGCTGTTGTATCATCACTCATTCTGCAAATCATATCTCTCCGGCCCCTCATTTGAGATGCTTTTCATGAACTGGCCCCCGTGACAAACTAACTGAATTGCCCTCCCTGCTGAAAAATCCAGCTTAAACCAGCCTAGGATGGTTGGCTGGTTTTAGCTGGTCGACCAGCCTGGTTTTAGAGGGGTTTTGGCCACTTCCAGGCTGGTTTCCAGCCATTTCCAGCCTGGTCTTAGCTGGTCAGGCTGGAAAATGACCAGCCAAATCCAGCTAAAACCAGCCTGGTTTAAGCTGGATACAGCTGGTTTTGGCTGGACTCCCAGTCTGGCTAGGCTGGTCAAGCTGGTTTTAGCTGGTCATCTCCCAGCCTGACCAGCTAAGACCAGGCTGGAAATGGCTGGAAACCAGCCTGGAAATGGCCAAAACCCCTCTAAAACCAGCCTGGTCGACCAGCTAAAACCAGCCAACCAGCTTAGGCTGGTTTAAGGTAACTTGTTGCATAGCTTTTTTGAGTTGACTCAACTCTTATAAAAGCTCTACCGCAGGTTTGACCTTACACTTCTAAGTTGAGTTGATATCTTTTTTTATTCAGTGTATTAGCATAACAGGCTAAAGCAGCTGTAATCCACCTCACAGGTTTTAAAGTCCAGCAGCTCGACAGATATTCCACAGCTGTGGGAAATAAGACGATCCTCTGACTTTAGGTTTTATTCAGAAACAGCTGTTCAATTTCTTCCGCTTTCCCGCCTCCACAGTGCATTAGCCAGCAGCTCCCGCGGCCCTTATCTTCAGCTTCTCATGAGCGATAAGATTTCCAGCACGCTGAGCAATATTCAATATCACTTTTCACCCTTATCAGCATCATTGTGTGTTTGCGTGTGGTGGAGGAATCATCCGTACGCCGTAAAAAAGCATTCAAGGATTTCACACGCACGCTACGTTTTGACAGACTCGAGAATAAAAACATCCCGCCGGCCCAACATTTCAGCTCCACTTCCAGAACAAGTGGAAATCAGCCAGCCGTGATGTGGAATGAAACACAAGACTTGTGTGCACTGGATAATCTACATCTGTTTTCATCAATGCTTTTAAGCACATTTTCAGTATTGAGTAAAGGAATTGTGTATGGAAAAGCCAATATGGGTGGCATGGTGGCTCAGCACTCTAATGAAACACACCTGATCCAGATCCAGCTCATCAGGGTCTTCAGGCTCATTTTAGCAGAACCCATGGAGAAAATGTCTGTATTGATCACTATTGGAAAACCCGTGACGCTGACTTGCTCGCATGTTTGTCAATCAAACAATCATCGTTTAGTCTCCTTCCCTGTATACTTTCAGCTTTTAGATTGAGGGAAGTTTGTGAATGAAGAGAATAAACAGTTGGAATGCAGCCAGTGTTAGAATCAGCCGTTATGTTTTTAGCCAAATGATTTCACAACCCAGGCTCATTCTGGAAACGTAGCCCCGCGGACGTTTCTGGAGACCAAGAAATACGTGCCAGGAGGTATGTATTTGTGCAGTTTTTGTACAGTTTTCGCTAATCCGTGAGAGGCCCCTGCTGAAAAATCCAGCCTAAACCAGCCTAGGCTGGTTGGCTGGTTTTAGCTGGTCGACCAGGCTGGTTTTAGAGGGGTTTCCAGCCATTTCCAGCCTGGTCTGGCTGGGAGATGACCAGCTAAAACCAGCTTGACCAGCCTAGCCAAGCTGGGAGTCCAGCCAAAACCAGCTATATCCAGCTTAAACCAGGCTGGCCAAGCTGGTTTTAGCTGGATTTGGCTGGTCATTTTCCAGCCTGATCAGCTAAGACCAGGCTGGAAATGGCTGGAAACCAGCCTGGAAATGGCCAAAACCCCTCTAAAACCAGCCTGGTTGACCAGCAAAAACCAGCCAACCAGCCTAGGCTGGTTTAAGCTGGATTTTTCAGCAGGGGCCGCTGTGCACGTTTTTTCATGTCTCAAACGCCTCTCGCGAGCATGTGCTGTTCGCGCCCGCACTGTTCTGCGTAAAAAGCCGCCGGAGGCTGCTGTTGAGCGACCGTCTGTTGGACTGACTGAATGAATGACTGAACGATTGACTCGGCGGCCGGCCCATCGGCCGACCCAGCCACCCTCCTCCTCCTCCTTCTTCCCTAAACCCAAGCGACGATATATGAAAGCCATCCAGAAAAAGAAAAGTCCTCGTCTCATTTTGACCGCGTTTTCGGATTTCACCGCATTCTCGCCATGTTACGAACTCGTTCGCTTTATTTTTTGGATTCTGTTTTTGTCTACCCTGGACTCGAACACGGTCGTCGCCGTGGCCAGCTCCTCCTCCTCCAGGCCTCCACTCCGCCGACGCAACACGACGAGCTAACCAAACAAACTCGTTGCGGAGTTCCCTCCACACGGAGGTGAGCTGTCAGCCAGCGAGCACGAAGAGGAGCGGCGTCACACCGCCCCGTAGCGTTCGCTTAAAAAAACTAAATGCAGCCGTACGTACCTCCGGCCACGTAAATCGCGGTCTCCCGAAACTTCCGCGGGGTTACGCTTTCAGAATGAGCTTGGGTTGTGATTTCGGGCTTGTCTTCAATAGGCTTTGGATGAACTCTGCAGGACAGTCACTCTCCAGGAGTTTGACACCTCTCCTCCAGCACTGATCCCAGCATGCACCTCTCTCTGTGACTGGTTCTCATTATCTCCCTGTTTCCGAGTGCAAAGCAAACACCTCTTTGGAACAACGCCATGCAGGACGTCATTGTGGCTCTTCTCCAGTTCACGAAGAACATTCAGCGAGCTCCTATGAGGTGAGGTCATGAAATAGAGTCTGCATGTTCTTGATATTCACATTCACTCATTCACTCATTTTCTTTTCGGCTTTGTCTCCACAGTGGAATGAATCGGCAACTTATCTAGCATATGTTTTACACAGCGGATGCCAACTGAACTTGCCAAGGCTTGAACCAGCAATCTTCTTGCTGTGAGGTGACAGCACTGCCCATTGCACCAATGCGCCACCATATTTACATTCGATTAAGGTAAAACTATGTGGTCACAGTGCACTTTCCCCTTACGTCTGCTTCTGAAAACACATATTGGTTGGACTTAGGGAAAGATTTAGCTCAGTAGCTAGCTGACATGTGCAACAACACAAAAACTAAGTAACGTCTTTCAGATTCGCAAAACCTATAGACAGCACCCTCTAGTGGATTAGTCATCTGAAATGCACAGCAAAACACACTCTAAGTAACGTATTTTTGATTCACAAATATCTAGACAGCGCCCTCTCGTGAATCTTTCATTAGAAACGTACAACAAACCACACCCTAGGTAACGTATTTCAAATTTGCAAAAATGTAGACAGCGCCCTCTAGTGAATTTGTCATCTAAAACGCACAACAAAAAACACCCTAAGTAATGTACTTCAGATTCACAAAGTGTAGACAGCGCCCTCTATTAGATTTGTTATCTGAAACGTAAACAAGCCCTAAGTAACGTATTTCTGATTCGCAAAAATGTAAACTGCGCCTTCTAGTGGATTTGTCATCTGAAACGCACAACAAAACACACCCAGAGTGATATATTTCTGATTCACCAATATGTAGACAGCGCCCTCTAGTGGATTTGTCATCTGACGTGCAAAAAAACGCACCCTAAGTACCGTATTTCTGATTCACGAATATGTAGACAGCGCCCTCTAGTAGATTTGTCATCTGACGTGCAAAAAAACGCACCCTAAGTACCGTATTTCTGATTCACCAATATGTAGACAGCGCCCTCTAGTGGATTTGTCATCTGACGTGCAAAAAAACGCACCCTAAGTACCGTATTTCTGATTCACGAATATGTAGACAACACCCTCTAGTGGATATGTTATCTGAAACATACAACAAATAACACACCGTAAGTATTTCAGATCTGCAAAAATGTAGACAGCGCCCTCTAGTGGATTTGTCATCTAAAACACACAACAAAGCACACCCTAAGTGACGTATTTCAGATTTGCAAAAATTTAAACAGCACCCTCTAGTGGATTTGTCATCTGAAACGAACAGCAAAAAGCACCCTAAATAACGTATTGCTGATTTACAAAAATGTAGACAGCGCCCTCTAGTGTATTTGTCATTTGAAACGAGCGACAAAACACACCCTAAGTAACGTATTTCAGCTATACAAAAATGTAGACAGCACCCTCTAGTGGATTTTTCATCTGAAACATGCAAAAAAACACCCTGAGTAGCGTATTTCAGATTTGAAAAGATGTAGACAGCGCCCTCTACGTGATTTATCATCTGAAGTGTGCAACAAATCACACCATAAGTAACATATTTCAGATTCGCAAAAATGTAGACAGCGCCCTCTAGTGAATTTGTCATCTAAAACGCACAACAAAAAACACCCTAAGTAATGTACTTCAGATTCACAAAGTGTAGACAGCGCCCTCTATTAGATTTGTTATCTGAAACGTAAACAAGCCCTAAGTAACGTATTTCTGATTCGCAAAAATGTAAACTGCGCCTTCTAGTGGATTTGTCATCTGAAACGCACAACAAAACACATCCAGAGTGATATATTTCAGATTCACGAATATGTAGACAGCGCCCTCTAGTGGATTTGTCATCTGACGTGCAAAAAAACGCACCCTAAATACCGTATTTCTGATTCACCAATATGTAGACAGCGCCCTCTAGTGGATTTGTCATCTGACGTGCAAAAAACGCACCCTAAGTACCGTATTTCTGATTCACGAATATGTAGACAACGCCCTCTAGTGGATATGTTATCTGAAACATACAACAAATAACACACCGTAAGTATTTCAGATCTGCAAAAATGTAGACAGCGCCCTCTAGTGGATTTGTCATCTAAAACACACAACAAAGCACACCCTAAGTGACGTATTTCAGATTTGCAAAAATTTAAACAGCACCCTCTAGTGGATTTGTCATCTGAAACGAACAGCAAAAAGCACCCTAAATAACGTATTGCTGATTTACAAAAATGTAGACAGCGCCCTCTAGTGTATTTGTCATTTGAAACGAGCGACAAAACACACCCTAAGTAACGTATTTCAGCTATACAAAAATGTAGACAGCACCCTCTAGTGGATTTTTCATCTGAAACATGCAAAAACACACCCTGAGTAGCGTATTTCAGATTTGAAAAGATGTAGACAGCGCCCTCTACGTGATTTATCATCTGAAGTGTGCAACAAATCACACCATAAGTAACATATTTCAGATTCGCAAAAATGTAGACAGCGCCCTCTAGTGAATTTGTCATCTAAAACGCACAACAAAAAACACCCTAAGTAATGTACTTCAGATTCACAAAGTGTAGACAGCGCCCTCTATTAGATTTGTTATCTGAAACGTAAACAAGCCCTAAGTAACGTATTTCTGATTCGCAAAAATGTAAACTGCGCCTTCTAGTGGATTTGTCATCTGAAACGCACAACAAAACACATCCAGAGTGATATATTTCAGATTCACGAATATGTAGACAGCGCCCTCTAGTGGATTTGTCATCTGATGTGCAAAAAAACGCACCCTAAATACCGTATTTCTGATTCACCAATATGTAGACAGCGCCCTCTAGTGGATTTGTCATCTGACGTGCAAAAAACGCACCCTAAGTACCGTATTTCTGATTCACGAATATGTAGACAACGCCCTCTAGTGGATATGTTATCTGAAACATACAACAAATAACACACCGTAAGTATTTCAGATCTGCAAAAATGTAGACAGCGCCCTCTAGTGGATTTGTCATCTAAAACACACAACAAAGCACACCCTAAGTGACGTATTTCAGATTTGCAAAAATTTAAACAGCACCCTCTAGTGGATTTGTCATCTGAAACGAACAGCAAAAAGCACCCTAAATAACGTATTGCCGATTTTCAAAAATGTAGACAGCGCCCTCTAGTGTATTTGTCATTTGAAACGAGCGACAAAACACACCCTAAGTAATGTATTTCAGCTATACAAAAATGTAGACAGCACCCTCTAGTGTATTTGTCATTTAAAACGAGCGACAAAACACACCCTAAGTAATGTATTTCAGCTATACAAAAATGTAGACAGCACCCTCTAGTGGATTTTTCATCTAAAACATGCAAAAAAACACCCTGAGTAGCGTATTTCAGATTTGAAAAGATGTAGACAGCGCCCTCTACGTGATTTATCATCTGAAGTGTGCAACAAATCACACCATAAGTAACATATTTCAGATTCGCAAAAATGTAGACAGCGCCCTCTATAAGATTTTCTATCTGAAACGTAAACAAGCCCTAAGTAACGTATTTCTAATTCGCAAAAATGTAAACTGCGCCTTCTAGTGGATTTGTCATCTGAAACGCACAACAAAACACACCCAGAGTGATATATTTCAGATTCACGAATATGTAGACAGCGCCCTCTAGTGGATTTGTTATCTGACGTGCAAAAAAACACACCCAGAGTAACATATTTCAGATTCACGAATATCGCCCTCTAGTGGATTTGTCATCTGTGAGATATGGTGAAATAGTAATAGTTAAGCATCACTGTTTAAGTGTTACTAATAAAATAAATATATTTAATGGAGCTGAATGTTGCAATCAAAATAATTAAGCAAAGATATGTCAATTATTGACTACAAAATTTATATTAGAAATAATAATTTATGTTTTATTAACAGAAATAAATGTTAAATCCTAAATATCTCTTCCCCAAACATTCTGGCAGCGTTTCTTTCAGAAATGTCCACATTTCCATCATCAGACACGGTGTTATTTAAAAACAACACTGCACATCAGATGAGATATGCTGGAATAATAACAGAGGCTGTTGTTTTGTTGAAAATATGACTGTAATAATATAGTGTCAAGAGCACCAAGCAAGAAAAATGTGCATATATATCAACGTCTGGGCAATAACAGGATTAATGGCTTTGCTTTTACCACAATTAAGGCCATTAACCATATTCAAAGCATGCTAATCTCAACCAATTAGCCTTTAATAAGCCACCCAAAGACGTCCTTCTGAAACTACGCCTGACCTTTTCCCAGTTTATAAGAACTAATTCGATGAAAACATTAAAGAGGCTTCAGCGTGGACATCGGGATTTAGCATCAAGCGCATTATGTTGAACAAACACTTGAGTAATAATAATTGAATATTGTGCATTTGAAAAAACTAAATTGGCCACTTTATGAAATCTCTTGATGTCAGAGTGTTTGGGAAAAGTCTTCGTTTGCTGAATCAAACAGAACAAGCTTCTTCTCTCCATCTCGCTCTCTCCATTTTTCATAAATCTTGCTCGTCTCGGCATTACCATATTTCAATATCAACCTTGTCAACCTCTTGTGATGAATATGTCAAGCTTCTCTTCTTTCCGTTTGACTCTTCACTTTCAGCTTGTTGAAGCTGTCACTCACATGTTTATCCAACGCCTCAACAGAAGCATACTGTGTGGAGGCAGATCGGTTTCAAATATGATATGTTTACAAAATAAAAGTCATAGATGCACAGCACAGTTCACACTTACACAATACAAATCAAATGTCAATTCAGGCACAATTCATACATACTATTACTACACACAATTTCTAAATTCACAAGTAATGTTATAATATTTGACCAAAGGAATTAAATTTTATGAACTTGATTTGTGCGTTTATAAATTGTGTTTTGAAATCACAAAATGGCATTTGCCTATGTATGAATTGTTTTAAATTTTACAAATTGGGACTGTGATCTTACAATTTTTTGAATTTGAGAAATTTGATTTAAGTACTTATTAATTGTTTTTAATTTACAAATCGGATTTGCATATTTACAAAGTGTATTTACATATTTATAAATTGTGTTTTTATTATATAGATTTGTGTATGTATTATTTTGAATTTACGAATGGGATTTGCTTATTTTTAAAGTGTACTTTTATATTTATAAGTTGGGTTTGTATATTCATGGACTGGATTTGTGTATTTATGAGTTGAATTTGTATATTTATGAATTATATTTTAAAATTTATTATTTGAATTTGCATATTTATGAATCGTTTTGAATTCACAAATTGGATTTCCATATTTTTGAATTGGTTTTGCATATTTATGAACTTGATTTGCAAATTTATGAATTGTGATTTGAATTTTACAAATTGGATTTGCATATTTACGAGTTGAATTTGTATATTTATGGATTATGTTTTAAAATTTATGAACTGGATTTTCATATTTTTTTAATTGTGATTTGAATTTTATTGATTAAATTTGAGTATTTATGAATTGTGTTTTGAATTTACTAATTGGATTTGCATATTTTTGAGTTGTGCTTTGAATCAACAAATTGGATTTGCATATTAACTAATTGGATTAGCATATTTATGAATTGTGTTTTAAATTCATGAATTGGATTTCCATAATTATGAATTGGTTTTGCATATTTATGAACTTGATTTGCATGTTTATGAGTTTTGATTTGAATTTTACGAATTAAATTTGAGGACTTATGAATTTTGAATTTACTAATTGCATTTGCATATGAACTAATTGGATTAGCATATTTATGAATTGTGTTTTAAATTCACAAGTTGGATTTCCATAATTATGAATTGGATTTGCATATTTTTGAGTTGTGTTTTGAATCAACAAATTAGATTTGCACATTAACTACTTGAATGGGCATATTTATGAATTGTGAATTGAATTTTACGAATTAAAATAGCATATTTCTAAAGTGAATTTACATATTTATAAATTGTGTTTTGAATTCCCGATTTGGATTTTGTATTGATGAATGCTGTTTTGCATTTATTCATTAATTTTGAGCAATTATACATTTTCATTGAATTTACTGATTGGATTTTGAATGTGTGAATTTTATTTGGTAATGTGACTGCGTAAACAACAGCTGCTGGTGCATTTCAACACCTTTATGAAGTAAATATTAACCTAAATGCTCCTTTACATTTTAACATGTTCATTTCTCCGAGACGCTCCCTTGAGGGAAACATGAGGGGACAAATAAATGGCAGACTTTCCCTGTCAACAAAGCCGCCGCTTGATTCCCTTTGACTGGTTGTGTATCGGAAACACTTTTCAAAGCTACGCAGGAGGTGAAACAATCAATGGAAACGTATTTGTGCGCATAATTAACAACGTTCACCACCCTGGCATCTAAATATCAAAGTGTTAGCCTCTGGGGGGAAACATACTCGCAATCTATTATACTCAGTCTGGCATTTGTTGATAAACAGTGAGGATTTTAAAGGGATAGTTCACCCACAAATGTGATTTACTCTCCATCAAGTTTCTTTATTCTGCTAAACACAAGAGAAGATATTTTGAAGAATGCTGAATACCATTGATTTGCATAGTAGGAAAAACAAACACTATGGAAGTCAATGGTTACAGGTTTCCAACATGCTTCAAAATATCTTCTTTTGTGTTCAAGTGTAACCAGGGCTGAATTTACCGATTCCCCTCTTCACACACATCACTTTCGTCTGCGACACACACCATGTTATTTCTGTATTTATATGTCCACACAGCTTTCCATTATGATCAAGATAGTAGTGTTCCTCAAATGAAGGCTATGAATGAGTTCATCTAAATCAACAATGAGCTGATTGCTGCAGGAATCCACCTGTGGTGTTTGCGGACGGCTCCGGATGAGTTCAGAAGGCCACCGTGACCTGCTAGGATGACCGATAGCAGTTTCACACACACCAGAGCATGTTGTTTTGTTGAGGCGACATCGTGATACGAGTCTCTGGAGTCCAGCGGGATCAGATGAATGAACACTATTGTCCAAGTTTCTCAGGAATATCAGAGCACGGCTGAACAAACACGAAACACTGAAAGACGCATTGATTTATTGGCAGGCTAAAAGATGACCCTGTGCTGAACATGATCAAATCGACCTGAGATAAAGTTCAGCTCCAATGATTTGCTGTCAGACGATGTTTAATGGCATGTTAGAGATGTATTAATGCAGGTGGACGTCATGAAGAAGCACTAACAGGAATATTAATACTTAGTATACATATACTCAATGGCCACTTTATTAGGTACACCTTACTAGTACCAGGTTGGACCCCTTCAGAACTGCCTTAATCCTTTGTGGCGTAGATTCAACGAGCTACTGGAAATATTCCTCAGAGATTTTGCTCCATATTGTCATGATGGCATCACACAGTTGCTGCAGATTTGTCGGCTGCACATCCATGATGCCAATCTCCCGTTCCACCACATCCCAAAGCTGCTCTATTGGATTGAGATCTGGTGACTGTGGAGGCCGTTTGAGTACAGTGAACCAAGGTTTTTATAGTTAACCAAAACTAACGAAAAAACTAAAACTAAAATGTAAATTAACTGTCGTTAACTGAAATAAAAATAAAAACGAGAGTTTTTTCAAAAACTAGAACTACTTGAAACTGTATTGTGTACAGGGCCGGCGCGTCCAAAGAGGTGACCTGGGCGGCCGGCTAGGGTGGCAGAATACAGAGGGCGGCGTCCCCGACACAACCCTCACCACTCCCGCCCTCAGTTATATCCGTGTCAAGGGGGGGAAAAGTAGAGAGGGCGGCGGCGTCCCTAGACACCCCACCTCGCTTTCACTTTAGGGTTGAGGGCGCTATAACCGTCCTTTGCCTAGAGCAGCAGTTCAGCTTGCTCCGGCCCTGATTCTGTACATACAAAACTAACTGAAACTAACTAGAATTATGGCAAAAACCTTCTTCGTTTTCATATTTGTAAATGCATTTAATAAATAATCTTATAGTAAGCATTTTAAAAGTAGATATAATCCGCGCTTCGGCCCAGATAAAATGAATGTGAGCCTGAAGTGGCCCACCTGTACAATGGCAAAGGGGGGCCAAAGATTCGAATTCAAATAAGGGCCATTTAAGGCAAAGACTTGGCTCTTATGGCAAAATGTAATCTGAACATGAGTCTGATGTGGCCCATGTGGAAAATGATCAATTTGACCCAAATGATGGAGGACAAATGTGGGCAAAAATGTGGCATAGTCATTTAAGGGTAGTCTGGGTCGAAACCTAAAGTGGCTCACATGTGCAAGTGCAAATGTGGCCCCTCTTAAGACATATGTGGGCCACTTTTGGCAAATTTTCAGCACAGAAAGCTCTGGCTAATGTGGCTGTGAGCCTAAAGCGGCCCAGAGGAGATATGGCAAATGTGGCCCAGTTATATTAAAACATATGTTGGCCACTATTGGCTAATATTTGGCACAGAAAGCTCTGGCTAATGCGGCTGTGAGCCTAATGTGGCCCAGAGAAGATATGGCAAATGTGGCCCAGTTATCTTAAAACAAATATGGGCCACTTTTGGCAAATATTCGGCACAGAAAGCTCTGGCTAATGTGGCTGTTAGCCTATAGTGGCCCAGAGGAGATATGGCAAAATGTGGGCCAGTTATCTTAAAACAAATATGGGCCACTTTTGGCAAATATTCGGCACAGAAAGCTCTGGCTAATGTGGCTGTGAGCCTAAAGCGGCCCAGAGGAGATATGGCAAATGTGGCCCAGTTATCTTAAAACATATGTGGGCACCTTTTGGCAAATATTCGCCACAGTAAACTCTGGCTAATGTGGATTTGAGGCTAGAGTAGCCCAGAGAAGATATGGCAAAATGTGGGCCAGTTATCTTAAAACAAATATGGGCCACTATTGGCAAATATTCGGCACAGAAAGCTCTGGCTAATGTGGATGTGAGCCTAAAGCAGCCCACAGGAGATATGGCAAATGTGGCCCAGTTATATTAAAACATATGTGGGCCACTATTGGCTAATATTTGGCACAGAAAGCTCTGGCTATTGCGGCTGTGAGCCTAATGTGGCCCAGAGAAGATATGGCAAATGTGGCCCAGTTATATTAAAACATATGTGGGCACCTTTTGGCAAATATTCGGCACAGTAAGCTCTGGCTAATGTGGATTTGAGCCTATAGTGGCCCAGAGAAGATATGGCAAAATGTGGGCCAGTTATCTTAAAACATATGTGGGCCACTATTGGCTAATATTTGGCACAGAAAGAACTGGCTAATGCGGCTGTGAGCCTAATGTGGCCCAGAGAAGATATGGCAAATGTGGGCCAGTTATCTTAAAACAAATGTGGGCCACTTTTGGGGAATATTCGGCACAGTAAACTCTGGCTAATGTGGATTTGAGCCTATAGTGGACCAGAGGAGATATGGCAAATGTGGCCCAGTTATCTGAAAGCATATGTGGACCACATAGACTAAAGTCACCATCATGGAGAAAAGTGTTTGCTTCAGTTGGGCTCATAGCCCTGAACCCCTTAATATACATTTTCTTTTGGGCAGCTGTAACTTTTAAGAACTTTGCTTGAAAAGTTTAGTCCATTATTAGAAGTAGGCCAGATCTGGGCCAGAATAAAAGCTCACTGTGGCATTTATGGATGTAACTCTGTATGGTGGAACTTGACATCGGTTTGCCACATTAGTCTTGAGCCCATGTGGTAGTCCTGTATGAATTGTAGTCATTCTTATACTTGCGGTACGGTAAACAGTGTTTTTTGTATGATATATCATTGCTTGTTTTTTAATCCAGGCATGCTGCAAAGACTTTAGTCTGCACCACAACAGCACAATACAGTTACAGAATGTCAACAACTCTGAAAGCGTCTATTGGATCATTCGCAGTGACAGAAACACAGCGACTGCAAGTCATTTACTGCTTTTGTTCCCTCAGAGTTTGTGATTTGAGGAGACGTGAGTGACGGTGACCTTTGCCAGTGTGCAAAGTTTTACTGCAGAGTTTTAATATAAATGTGTGGTGACTGGACGAACAGTGAACTTCTCATGATCCTCCACCGAGACACTGACAAAGCAGGAGAATGAAAGGGTTTGATCGCTGATGTTGTCTCCGCTGATTAGGACGAACACTTAAATGGAGGAGATGGGATTTATTGCTTGTGTCTTCACCCTGTCATGTCTGATTAGGACACTGTAAAGCCCAAATGTCAGGTTTTTCTGCTCTGAGCTTATTTTTATGAGCAAAATAGCCTTGATATTTAAAGCCTACAAGCTAAAACAATACAGAGGTGCAGTGGCGCAGTAGGTCGTGCTGTCGCAAGAGGGTCGCTGGGTTGAACCTCGGCTCAGTTGGCGTTTCTGTGTGGAGTTTGCATGTTCTCCCCGTGTTGGCATGGGTTTCCTCCAGGTGCTCCGGTTTCCCCCACAGTCCAAAGACATGTGGTACAGGTGAATTGGGTAGGCTAAGTTGTCCGTTGTGTGTGAGTGTGCATGTGAATGTGTGTGGATGTTTCCCAGAGAGGGGTTGCGGCTGGAAGGGCATCGGCTGCGTAAAAATGTGCTGGATAAGTTGGCGGTTCATTCTGCTGTGGCGACCCTGGATTAATAAAGCCGACAAGAGAATGACAGAATGAATGAAAGCTAAAATAATGCCAAATATGTTGGTCAGCATCACTTACACAATACACACAATATATTTTTTATAAATTTTCAATTAAAACACTTAATAACAAAAAACTAGTTTCTATTTTATAACATGTTGGTGTCATTTTTGAATTATAAGTGATTTTATCAACACTACTGTGTTTACAACATTATTTCGCCATGATGATTTTCAATCAAGGAATCAATCAGTTGCAATAATAATGAATTGATCAAAACTTTTGTGTAATTGGTCACAGATACTAAAATGTTTGCAATTTTCATTTTAGTTAATGATGTTCTAATTTAAATATTATTATTATTATTATTATTATTATTATTATTATTTTATTATTATCATTATTATTTTATTATTATTACTATTATTTTTATTATTATTATTTTATTATTTATTATTATTATTATTGTTGTTGTTATTATATTTATTTATTATTATTTTTATTTTTATTATTATTGTTATTTTATTATTATTACTATTATTATTATTATTATTATTATTATTATTATTTTATTACTATTATTATTTTTTTTGTTATTTATTATTATTATTATTATTTATTATTATTATTATTATTTATTTATTTTATTATTATACAAATCATAAAAAGGTTGGGGCCGTATAGAAAATGAAAATAAAAAAGAAAGGCGTGATCTCTAAATTTACTTTGACTTGTATTTCATTGCAGACAATGCAACAACCATTATTTAATATGTTCCTCATGATTTTTAACAAATTTATTTATTTTAAAAATAAACATGTACTACAATTTTGGTTCTTGCCACACATTAAAAAAAAAAAATTGTATCAGTAAAACATTTACCACCCTGTAATGTTGCCATTACATTTCACAGCACTTGAAAGTGATTTAGGGACTGAAGACACCAAGTGATGAAGTGTCTCTGGTGTCGTTTTATCCCATTCTTCCTGCAAACAAGTCTTAAGATGGGAAACAGTACAGGGCTTCAAAATGCATGCAATACATTCTCTATTGGAGACAGGTCGGGACTGCAGGCAGGCCACTCCATCCTCTTCCTCCACAGCAGCACTCTGTAATGTGTGCAGAATGTGCTTTTGCTTTGTCTTGTTGACATACGCATGGGCGTCCCTGGAGAAGAACAAAGGGCTGAAGACCGAGCCCTGAGGAACACCACATGTTTCTGAGATCAGATCTTTCACTAATACATTTGTAATAGTCTGATGAGTTGGATCTAAATAGGATTGGATTATACTCTTATAGTAAGTTCAGAATTTCTTGTTTTGGGTTTGGAAAATTGTTCAACTAAAAATACACTTTATTGAAACGGTCATGCTTTTTTAGTAATATTTGGGTCACACTTTATTTTAAAGTACAATTCATGCTATTAACTATGATATTAAGCTCAATAAATATTAATTAGCTGCTTAATAAGGGTTATTAAGGTAGGATTTGAGATTAGGTTTGTGTATTGGCTAAGATTGAGGATGAAGAATATGATCATACTTTATAAGCACTAATAAACAGTTCATATCTTAATAATAAGCCGGTATAAAAGGTGGATTTGTACTAAAACTAAACTGTTACTACAGTAGTGTGCTTTTTAATGTCTTTTACCATATATGGGCATCGGGACTTATTGAAGCTTCCTGTGACTTCCCAGCCCTCTGAATCCACACAAACCACAAAGCAAACAGCATCCCGACCTCTTCCTACAGCACCAATATCCGCTCCTGTCTAATTATGGGGCAGAAAAAACGGTCCAAACTCAACATGCCAACATCACACACACACACACACACTCACAGACCGCTGCCAAAGTGGCCAGTGTCAGGCCATCCCACACCAACCCATATATAAACACAAGAGGAAAGACGGAAACAGGAATCAGCCCACGAAAGTGTCGTAACGCTGGTCTGGTCCTGAATGTTTGCATGGCTGCAACTCTTCAAAACTCACCAAACTTTGACTCATTTATTTCTGAAAACAAGACTAGAAAATGCTTCTTGATGTAAGAGTTTGTGGATATTTGGACTAGAAACAGGACTAAAATATCTACAAACTCCTAAATCAAGAAGCATTTTCTAGACTAGCCAACATTATTGCCAAGAATCATTAATAATTTGCCTAAATTAGGTGGGGTTTTCTTTAAAACATGCTAAATAATCTGCCAATGGCGTGAGCAGAATAATCTTATGTGAATAAAGCTTGATTGTTTGGCTTGTTTGAAGCAAAAACATTTTGTCTCGTTATTTCTGAAAGCAACACCATATGTGTAGCTCGTCTATAAAATGCTTCCTGATTCAGGAGTTTTGGGATATTTGGACTAGTAACAGGACACAGACTCTCAGTAGGAACTGCTGTTGTTTGCAGTGTGGCACTGAATGCCTGCATGACTGTATTTCTGCCCACATCACAATATCTCTCTGCATGATCCTGATACTTTTAATCAGAGCAAATGTTGACAGACTGAAGTTCAAACTGAGAGTTTGGATCGATCTGTCCTTCAATCTGAAATGTCATGTCATGACCGTTGAACAGAGAAGCGTGAACATAAGAAACTGTACAAGACCATCTGAATGAGGTGATTTTAATACACCTTTCGGTAACTCTTTATTTTGATGTTGCATTTGAGTATTAGTGGGCTGTCTGCTGAATATCTGCTGATGCTGCTTCTTCAACAGACATTTACTGACATTAAGAAATTTTGCAAGTACATGTCAACTTATAGTAACCCCAACCCTAACAGTCTACTTATAATTTAATGACAGTAAGTTGCCATGTAGATGCAATGTTACTTAAATTCAACAAACAGACCATCAACATAAAGTCTGACCCTCTTTTTTTCCAATAGCTGCGTTTTCATCGCTCTGGGTTAATGCACATTTTGAAGTATCGCATGAGAAAACGAGTGAAGAAAGCACCAAATGTCAAATAAAAATCTTTTAATCTACAAAAAAGTTAAATAAGAGGTGGATCTGGACTTAGTGAGAAATACATTTGTCGAATAAACTCTGATGTAAGGAACATTTACATACATTTGACCTATCAGCTGTCTCCATTAGCCTTGCCTTGTTTACTGTTGGTTGCTAGGTTTTTTTTTTTTTAGATCTTCAATGCCAGTGAACGAATGAATGAATTTAATTGTTTATTTGTTTGTTTGTTGATTTGTTTGTTTATTTCTTCTTTTGTTTGTTTGTTTGTTCTTTTATTTGTTTGTTATTTGTTTGTTCATTTGCTTGTTCATTGTTTGTTTGTTAATTTGTTTGTTTGGTTGTTATTTTATGTATTTGTTTGTATATTTTTTATTTATTTGTTTGTTTGTTAATTTATTTGTTTATTAGTTTTTTATTTATTTGTTTGTTTATTTGTTTATTTGTTTGTTTAGTTTTTTTGTATTTGTTCATTTATTTGTTTGTTAATTTATTTGTTTATGTTTTTATTTATTTATTTATTTATTTATTTATTTAGTTGTCATTTTATTTATTTGTTTGTACATTTGTTTATTTATTTGTTTGTTTGTTAATTTATTTGTTTATTAGTTTTTTTATTTGTTTGTTTATTTTTTTGTTTAGTTTTTTGTATTTGTTCATTTATTTGTTTGTTAATTTATTTGTTTATGTTTTTATTTATTTATTTATTTATTTATTTATTTATTTATTTAGTTGTTATTTTATTTATTTGTTTGTACATTTGTTTATTTATTTGTTTGTTTGTTAATTTATTTGTTTATTAGTTTTTTTATTTGTTTGTTTATTTTTTTGTTTAGTTTTTTGTATTTGTTCATTTATTTGTGTGTTTATTTATTTGTTTATGTTTTTATTTATTTATTTGTTTATTTGTTTGTTTAGTTGTTATTTTATTTTTTCGTTTGTATATTTGTTTTTTTTTGTTTGTTAATTTATTTGTTTATTATTTTTTTATTTATTTTTGTGTATTTGTTTGTTATTTTTTAATTTATTTGTTTTTGCATTTGTTTATTTGTTTGATAATTTATTTGTTTATGTTTTTTATTTATTTGTTTGTTTATTTGATTGTTTAGTTTTTTGTATTTGTTCATTTATTTGTTTGTTATTTATTTGTTTATTAGTTTTTTATTTTGTGTATTTGTTTTTATTTTTTGTTTATTAGTTCTTTTATTTATTTGTTTTTGTATTTGTTTATTTGTTTTGTTAATTTATTTGTTTATGTTTTTTAATTATTTGTTTGTTTATTTGTTATTTTATTTATTTGTTTGCGTATTTATTTATTTGTTTGTTTGTTAATTTATTTGTTTAATAGTATTTTATTTATTTTTGTGTATTTGTTTATTATTTTTATTTATTTGTGTATTTGTTTGTTAATTTGTTATTTTATTAATTTTTTGTGTATTTGTTTATTTGTTTGTTAATTTATTTGTTTATTCATTTGTTAATTTACTAGTTTGTTTGTAAATTATAAAAACAGTCAGTCAGGTTGAAGAAGTAAAAACATTTAATTCATTCATGAAGTCCCTTCATTAATCAGGGGTCGTCACAGCAGAATGAACCACCAACTTATCCAGCATATGTTTTATGCAGCGGATGCCCTTCCAGCTGCAACCCATCACTGGGAAACACCCATACACTCTTGCATTCACATACACACACTATAGCCACATTCACCTGTAGCGCATGTCTTTGGACTGTGGGGGAAACTCAACTTGACCTGACTTGAACATTAAAGTCAACCAGTCGATCAATCTGTGCAACGAATGGTGAATAAATATCGATTTACAACCTCAGAACATGTCTAACTTCAAAAGTTGAAACTTTATGTTCAAAAAGTAAAGGTTGTTTTAGTAATTTTTCCCTATGAAGTAAATTAATTGATCAATTGCACTCTATTAGCACCGCCAAATACCTAAGAGTCATTGCATCCTCAAAGTGGTGACTATCTGCCCTGAAAATGCACAAATCTAGTTATTGTTATTATTATTTACTGCACAGACGCTCGGCGGTGTTACTTTTTCCACAGCACCTGCCTGCACACTGTAATCCTTTCACTGAGAAAGTCTCTTTTTTTCCCCTCTTTTGCACCGCAGACGCTCTGCTGGAAATCTGAGAAAGGTTAAAATGACGGGATTTAAGCTCCAGCACAGGGATTTCTATGCTTTTCTTTATCCCGGGCTTTAGGTAGAGTACGCAGGGAGGACAGAATCGGCAGATTTCGACAAGACGGAGCTGCTAACATGACTTAGAGCCGCTCTCATGCCATATATTACAGATTTGTTGGAAACCGTTGGTTTGTGGGAAGATGGGAGCAGACAGTGTCTGAAAATTAAATTAAATTAAATTAAATTAAATTAAATTAAATTAAATTAAATTAAATTAAATTAAATTAAATTAAATTGGAACAACAGTTTTGTGAGATAACGCAAAACATCTATCACTCTGGGTTTTTTTTTTCTCCCTACCATTTTTTTCCCCAAAATCACGTCCCTTCCGGGTCTCCATAATATTTGGACTAGACAAAACTAAAAACATACTGTTGGTTTGTGGGAAGGTGGGAGCAGACAGTGTCAGTTAAATTAAATTAAATTAAACTAAATTTAATTAAATTAATATGTGATGTATAATTAAATAATAATAAATAATTAATGATAAATTCAACAAAATATAAATATTAATTTATTCATTTTCCTTCGGCTTATTCTCTATTTCAGAGGTCGCCACAGCGAAATGAACTGCCAACTATTCCTGTATATGTTTTATGCAGCGGATGCCATAAATTATTCTGCAAAAAAAAATTATTTAAAAAATTATATTTTTTATACAGTTCTTCTATAATATATATATATATATATATATATATATATATATATATATATATATATATATATATATATATATATATATATATTTTTTTTTTTTTTTTTTTTTTACGGGAAATTTTGACAGTATTTTTGATAATAATTTTTCTTCTGGAGAAAGTCTTATTTGTTTTATTTCGGCTAGAATAAAAGCACTTTAAAAATTTTAAAACACCATTTTAAGGATGCAATTATTAGCCCCTTTAAGCTATATTTACAATTTTCTAATATTTTTTACAAATATTTTTTACAATTTTTTTTATATTTACAATATTTTACAATAGTCTACAGAACAAACCATCAATATCACTCAGTTTTTTTCTCTCTCAACCATTTTTTCCCCAAAATCACGGCTCTCTGTAATATTTGTACAAGACAAGACTAAAAACATCAGTCAGAAAATATTTTCTACATTGCATGAAGTTATTACATTGCACTCAGCATGTATGGAGACGGTGTGTAGAGTCACGAATACAGACCGATCCACAGAAAACAGAACCCCTTAAGGTTGTATTATTCCCTCGTTCCCGTTTTCTGCTCCTGAAGGAGGAACAGCCCATTCTTGAAATGCCTTCCTGAATTGCCAAAGAGTTCAGGTCGGATCAGCGCCAGGAAATGAGCCTCCTTTTCATCACGTCTCATTCCAGAGGAGGTGAAAATATAAAGATATGACCAAAAACAAAGTGTAAACATGACACTGAGATCATCCTGGGAAAAGCAGAGAGGAGGAGGCGAGCAGAAAACAATGCTAGACTTCACCTCGTTGACCCGGCTGTACAAAAATACCCCTAAATGAGCAGTTTTCAGTATTTTGTGACTCGTGTTTTTATTTATTTCTGCTTATTTGAGTTGCATTATGAGATCTTGATCGCTCTTCCAGCAACTTTTATCTTGGAAAGGTTTGTAAAAAGTGACTTTATTGTCATGTGTATTAGGGGTATATTGTGTGTGTTGGTGCTGTATATTACACTACAAACACTTTCTAATAAACTGCTGCACATCTTCTGCTATTTACAGACGTATTTCACTATATATTATATTTCAAACGACTAAAATGTCAATAAAAGTCACTTTGTTAAACTGTAGAGTTGAATTTTCTACATCAGAAGTGGACTGAGCGGAGATCAACATCCTATAATGCAGTTCACCACCGCAAATAAACACAGAACACTAAAAATACAGAAACTATTTTTACCGTATACACGACTGCACAAAAATGTTTGTCATTTGGCACAAAATTCAGCGATCGCAGTATTATGAAGTCCCGGACGGTTTTGTAAATGCATCTTGACAATGACCACAGCTGTGTTTTTGTCAGCCTGATCTCACGAGGAAACGTATTTTACGTTTTGCCAGTTAAGTGGCTAATTCGAACGAACTTCGATTTTAAAAAGGAGGCGTGGCACCTAACCCCACCCCCTAAACCCAACCGTCATTGGGTGATGAGCAAATCGTACTAAATTGTACGAACTAGATCGTACGAATTCATACGAATTAGCCACTAAATCAAAAAGTTACGAATTGCCGTGAGATTGCGTTGGTTTTTGTTGTGTATCATGGGTTTCATGATAATGGAATGTCGACGTGTGAGTTATGTGCATAAAGCAACAAAGACAAAGCAATTAATCACCAACACCAACCTAGGCTCATTATGGATGTTGTAATGTGTGTGACGATGACGAACACCGTAATATTGGATCCAAATGCAGCATTTATTTAGCAGGATTGTCACACCGGCAGAGATCATAGCAGGTTGCAAAACAATGCAATAAGGGTTATCCAAAATCGTAGTCAAGCCGGCAAAGGGTCAGGCTGTGGCTAAGGATCAATACACTGAAGAACAAAGGCGAGGCTCGGGACACGGAAGACTAGACAGGAGAATACTCAGACATGAAAACATTAAGGAATAGCAGGGCTAAGTCCCGAGGTTTCTGTGCGTGCAGCTTAAATAGTGTGTGTAATCAGTCCTTGACAATCCTCTGGTTGTGTGTGTGCAATCAGTCGGGATCAGGAACATGTGTGTGTGAGCGGAGTGCATGCATGGAGTTGTAGTCCATGAAATGGCGAATCTGTAGTCCATTAGCGCTTGTGAGTGTTTTCCAGCGATCAATGGTGATTAAGATCCCTGGTGATCGTGACAAATATGTACCTCTGTATACTTTCCTGGAGAGCACCAAATATGTCCCAGGAGCTGTTTTTTTGTAGTTTCTAGTTTTTGGCGAATCCACCAGAGGCCGCTGTGTATGCTTTTTCAGATCCACCAGAGGCCGCTGTTGACTGACTAACTGACTGACTGACCGACCGACCGACCAATCCCCTCACCCACCCCCTAACCGATAGTGTTTTGTTTTTTGTTTTTTCAACTGAACACATTTAACTGCAATATTTACAATATTTAATGCTGGATAAGTCAGCGGTGTCTGTGCGTGCAGCTTTAATAGCAATCCTCCGGTGGTGTGTGTGCAATCAGTCGTGATCAGGAACATGTGTGCATGAGCGGAGTGCACGCATGGAGTTGTAGTCCATGAAATGGAGTGAAGCCTTTACATGTCACTTTAAGCTGAACACTAGTGTCTTGAAGAATATCTAGTCTAATTTTATGTGCTGTCATCATGGCGGAGAGAAAATAAATCAGCTATTAGAGATGTGTTGAATCCCATAAACCGAAATTGAATTAAAAAACACACACATTCTGACTTGAGCTGTATATAGTGGTGGATGACTTTACATTGCTCTTTTGGGAAGCTCAGATGGCATATTCTCTGAATATAAAAGATATCTGTGAGCTCATATCAAAGAGGAATCGCAAACTGTGCCAACAATCTCCTCCAACTGCCTCATCAACATTCTGGCTTTCCCCAAAGAAAACATTGGAGACTTGAAGGAAGTGCGTGTGTTTGCGATTTTCCACAGACCTGTTGGAGAGGTAATGAAATCTTGTTGCAACAGCTAGGATGATTACAATGCTTTATTTAGTCTTCCACACCCTCTCAGCGCTGTTTTCTAGCCTGCAATGAAAAATCCATCATGAGTAATCTCGACAAAAACAAAAAAAAGAGGGAATGTTAATCAATTTGAGGCAGAGTTGTGAAATGCTGACACTTTGTTTGCCTCCAAACTGTTGCGAGACACTGCAACTCATTTCATCATTGGGTGTTTTGCATTTATTTCTGGCTCGGAGGATCCCACCGTCGAGCTTTTAAAGGGATAGTTCACTGAAAACATGAAGATTTCATCTTGCTCGAGTGGTTATATAATACAGAGCCAGATCAGTCTCAAGAATAATGCATTTACAAAATAGAAGTCATACAAGTCACGATCCATGAATAAAAACACAATATTTAAAGTTAAAGCACGATAAAATACACAAGTCCAATGCATAAATTAAAAACACAATTGATGAATATGCAAATCTAATCCGTAAAAACAAAGCCTAATTCCTAAATGCACAAATCTAATTCGTAAATTCAAAACGCAATTGATAAATATGCAAATCTGATTAGTAAATTCAAAACACAATTAATAAATACAAAAATCGGATTCATAAATTTGCATATTTAAAGATAAAGATGAATTGAATAATTGTAAAACACAATTCATAAAGATGCAAATCCAATTTGCAAATTCAAAACACTGTTCATAAATATGCAAATCTATTTCATAAAATCAAAACACAATTCATTAATACACAAATAATTCATAAATTCAAAACACAATTCATTAATACACAAATAATTCATAAATTCAAAACACAATTCATTAATATGCAAATATAATTCATAAATTCAAAACACAATTCATTAATACACAAATAATTCATAAATTCAAAACACAATTCATTAATACGCAAATATAATTCATAAATTCAAAACACAATTCATTAATACGCAAATATAATTCATAAATTCAAAACACAATTCATAAATACACAAATATAATTCATAAATTCAAAACACAATTAATAAATGTGCAAATGTATTGTAGAAATGCAAAACAATTAATAAATATGCAAATCTGATTCATGAATTCAAAACACAAGTCATAAATATGCAAAACTATTTCATAAATGCAAAACAATTTAAAAATATGCAAATCTATTTAATACATTTAAAACAATTAATAAATATGCAAATCTATTTCGTAAATTCTACACACAATTCATAAATATGCAAATCTGTTTCATACATTCAAAACAATTCATAAATATGCTAATAAATTCTGTAACTTTTAAACACAATACATTAATATGCAAATCCATTTCGTAAATTCAAAACACTATTTAAAAATATGCAAATCTATTTCATGAATACAAAACACAAGTCATAAATATGCAAATCTATTTCATGAATTCAAAACACAAGTCATAAATATGCAAATCTATTTCATGAATTCAAAACACAAGTCATAAATATGCAAATCTATTTCATGAATTCAAAACACAAGTCATAAATATGCAAATCTATTTCATGAATTCAAAACACAAGTCATAAATATGCAAATCTTATTCATAAAATCAAAACGATTCATAAATATGCAAATCTATTTCATACATTCAAAACAATTCATTAATATGCTAATCTATTTTGTAAATTCAAAACACAATTCATAAATATGCTAATATAATTTGTAAATTCAAATCAATTTAAAAATACACAAATCTGATTCATAAATTCAAAACACAATTTGTTAAAATGCTAAGCTAATTTGTAAATTCAAATCATAATGCATAAATATGCTAATCTAATTCATAAAATCAGAACAAAATTCATAAACATAAGCTCATTAGTAAGTTCAAAATGCAATTCATAAATACACAAATTCCATTGGTAATTCAAAACACGAGTCATAAATAAGCAAACCTATTGCGTGAATTCAAAACACTTAAAAGTGCTGTCAAATGTTTTCAAACTCACATTATTAGCATTTAAGTACAGCACATGATCAGTACCAGAGGTGATCATCGTCATAGTAGTTAATGCTGTTGTTCTGCCGCGACATCGCAGAAATAGTTTCTAAAATAGAAATGTTGAGCGCCGCTGTCACAGATAGTAGGACAAAAATGAATTCTAACATGAAAACAAAGCTTTAACATATAGCTTTTATTAAATGTCATGGAAGCGTGTTATTACAAAAAGGAGGAGAAATATGAGCACATTGGTGACGTCCTCATTTCTCAAAATGCTTATAAATCCTACAGGATGAGTTTAATCAGAGAGTAAAGCTGCACACTGACTCCTGTGATGGTTGGGTTTAGGGGTGGGGTGGGGTGAAGGCAATACAATATACGGTTTTGACAGTATATGAATGGAAACCTATGTAATGTCCCCACTTTTCACAATACAAACGTGTGTGTGTGTGTGTGTGTGTGTGTGTGTGTGTGTGTGTGTGTGTGTGTGTGTGTGTGTGTGTGTGTGTGTGTGCGCGTGTGCGCGTGAAACACAAAAACACTCTCCTTTTGTTTACCCTCCCTTTGACCAGCCTGTAATGAAGCACTCTCCATCTCCAGATTCTAATAAACACAATGACGTGTTCACAATAGCTCTCCGATAGCCAGATCTCGTCAGATGAGCATAAGAGCGAGAGATAGCAGCGCTACAGATAACATCTTCACCGCTCCACATGCTTTGTTGCTCCGTGAAAAGCAGCAGAAATCGGCGGACAGTGAAGGAGGACGGCGCGCAAATATGGAAACGTTCATTAAAGACATTTTGTAGTTGAACAAAGCAGATCCTGGCCCACGCTTAACCCTGAGTTACCATGATATTCACAATACACTGTAGAAATAACAACAACATTTCAACAGTTACTACATTGGCTACCGGAAAAATCAGTACGCTAACAACTATTGTTCATTATTAGTTCATGTTAGTAAATACTAACTAATAATGTTAATATTATATTATTACCTACTAATAATGTTCAGATTTAATGTTAAGATGTAAAAATAAGATGTTTGTAAATACTAATACTTAACTAATACTACTACCAATAATAATAATAATAATAATAATAATAATAATAAAGCACTTTTTCTCCATAAGATCAAAGGGCCTTACAAGCATTAAAAGCCTCTTCACCTTTGTGTATTTCTTCATCCACATAGAGTGACAGCAGATCAATAAACACACTACAGTTTGACAAAGTTTGCAGCAAATGATGTTTGTGTTTCTGTTTGTGTGCTTGTTTGTGTGTTTGAGTTTGTTTGTGTGTTTGTGCTTGTATTTGTTTGTTTAAGTTTGTTTGTTTGTGTGCTTGTATTTGTTTGTTTGGGGTTTGTTTGTGCGTCTGTGATTGTATTTGTTTGTTTGAGTTTGTTTGTTTGTTTGTGTGTGCTTGTTTGTGTGTTTGTGCTTGTATTTGTTTGTTTGTTTGTTTGTTTGTGTGTGCTTGTTTGTGTGTTTGTGCTTGTATTTGTTTGTTTAAGTTTGTTTGTTTGTGTGTTTGTATTTGTTTGTTTGAGCTTTGTTTGTGTGTGTGTGCTTGTTTGTGTGTTTGTGCTTGTATTTGTTTGTTTAAGTTTGTTTGTTTGTGTGCTTGTATTTGTTTGTTTAAGATTTGTTTGTGTGTTTGTGCTTTATTTGTTTGTTTGAGTTTGTTTGTTTGTTTGTGTGTGTGCTTGTATTTGTTTGTTTGAGTTTGTTTGTTTGTGTGTTTGTGCGTGTATTTGTTTGTTTAAGTTTGTTTGTTTGTGTGTGTGCTTGTATTTGTTTGAGTTTATTTGTTTGTTTGTGTGTGTGCTTGTTTGTGTGTTTGTGCTTGTATTTGTTTGTTTAAGGTTTGTTTGTGTGTTTGTGCTTGTATTTGTTTGTTTAAGTTTGTTTGTGTGTGTGTGCTTGTATTTGTTTGTTTGAGTTTGTTTGTTTGTTTGTGTGTGTGCTTGTTTGTGTGTTTGTGCTTGTATTTGTTTGTTTAAGTTTGTGTGTTTGTGCTTGTATTTGTTTAAGTTTGTTTGTGTGTGTGCTTGTATTTGTTTGTTTGAGTTTGTTTGTTTGTGTGTTTGTGCTGGTATTTGTTTGTTTAAGTTTGTTTGTGTGTGTGTGTGTGTGTGTGTGTGTGTGTGTGCTTGTATTTGTTTGTTTGAGTTTATTTGTTTGTTTGTGTGTGTGCTTGTTTGTGTGTTTGTGCTTGTATTTGTTTGTTTAAGGTTTGTGTGTGTGTTTGTGCTTGTATTTTTTTGTTTGAGTTTGCTTGTTTGTGTGTGTGCTTGTTTGTGCTTGTATTTGTTTGTTTAAGTTTGTGTGTTTGTGCTTGTATTTGTTTAAGTTTGTTTGTGTGTGTGCTTGTATTTGTTTGTTTGAGTTTGTTTGTTTGTGTGTTTGTGCTAGTATTTGTTTGTTTAAGTTTGTTTGTGTGTGTGTGTGTGTGTGTGTGTGTGTGTGCTTGTATTTGTTTGTTTGAGTTTATTTGTTTGTTTGTGTGTGTGCTTGTTTGTGTGTTTGTGCTTGTATTTGTTTGTTTAAGGTTTGTGTGTGTGTTTGTGCTTGTATTTTTTTGTTTGAGTTTGCTTGTTTGTGTGTGTGCTTGTTTGTGCTTGTATTTGTTTGTTTGAGTTTGTTTGTTTGTGTGTGTGCTTGTTTGTGCTTGTATTTGTTTGTTTGTTTGTTTGTTTGTTTGTTTGTTTGTTTGTTTGTTTGTTTGTTTGTTTGTTTGTGTGCTTGTGCTTGTGTTTGTTTGTTTGAGTTTGTTTGTTTGTTTGTGTGCTTGTTTGTTTGTTGATGTTTGTTGTTTGTGTGTTTGTATTTGTTTGTGTTTGTGTGTTTTTTTGAGTTTGCTTGTTGGTTTGTGTTTGTATTTGTGTGTGTTTGTTTTCTGTTTGTGTGTCTGTCTTTATGTGTTTGTTTGAGTGCTTGTTTGTTGGTGTTTGTGATTGTTTGTTTGTGTGTTTGTATGTTTATATTTGTTTGTTTGTGTTAATTTGTGTTTGTGCTGGTGCTTGTCTGTGTGTTTGTTCATTCGCTTTTCCATCCTCTTACATGGCAAATAATTTAAAATCAGTTTGGGAAAGTGTGTGTGTGTGTGCGTGTGCGTGTGCGTGTGCATGTGTGTGTGTGTGTGTGAAAAGAGTTCTTGCGTATCACACTGTTTGTGTTTATTTGCTTAAATGCTGAGCTTGACAGTTCAGGTAATGAACTCAACAGATCAAGTCCAGAACACCCGACCTGGAAACCTTTCATGAATAACATTAACCAACATTATATCATGTGCTTAAAGGGGCACTCACCGCTGCATTAATATTCCATTCTCATTTATTAAAGCAACAGTTGAAGATACACTGAGGAATGCTGGAATTTATTTCTGATAAAGAGGGGGGGGGGGGGGGTATTGTATTTACTACGGAAGTCTTTTGCTTTCAGTCATGTGCGGAGACCAGTGGTGCATTTCTGAAAACCATTGTTAGTTAACTAAGGTCAAGAGTTCTGTATTTACAAACATAGTTCATTGATTTGGTGTATCCCAAATCCATCATTCCACCGAACGTTTGCAAACTGTGTCACAAACTGTACACTTACAACTACACCTCTAGAGCTGTAGTTAGAAGCAGAGTTCCTGCTTGTGTTCTCTTCCCAGTTATACTGCATGCAAATTTCTAATCAGCCAATCACATGGCAGCAGCTCAATGCATTTAGGACATGGTCAAGATGATCTGCTGCAGTTCAAAGCGAGCATCAGAATGGGGAAGAAGATGATTTAAGAGACTTTGAACGTGGAGGACAATGGTTACAGGTTTCCAACATTTCTCAAAATATCTTCTCTTTTAAATTCAACAGAATAAAGAAAGCCAAATAGTTTTGGAACAAGTAAAGGCTGAGCAAATGATGAAAGAGTTTTTCATTTTATGGGGGAACTTTCCCTTTAACCATTGTTAAACACACACACACACACACACACACACGCACACACACACACACACACACACACACACACCGTCTATTAGCTAATCAGTTTACTAAAGTTAAACAAAGTATGAATAATATTGCACAGCATTTATTATTTAGTAACTAATGCATTATTAAAATCCTTCCCTAAACTAATGCATTGTTAAAAATAAAACCTTTCATTAAAATATATAAATAAATAAAAAAAATAATAAACAAACAGATAAATACATAAATAAATAAAAAGTAAATAAATATATACATAAATAAATAAACACATAAATAAACAAACAAATAAATAAATAAATAAACACGTAAAATAAATAAATAAACACGTTAATTAAATAAATAAACAAATAAATAAATAAATAAATAAATAAACATATAAAATAATTAAATAAATAAATAAACACATAAATAAATAAATAGATAAATAAATAAATAAATAAATAAATAAATAAATAAATAAATAAATAAACACATAAATAAATAAATAAATAAATAAATAAATAAATAAATAAATAAATAAATAAATAAATAAATAAATAAATAAATAAACACATAAATAAATAAACACATAAATAAACACATAAATAAACATAAATAAACACATAAATAAATAAATAAATAAATAAATAAATAAACACATTAAAAATAAATAAATAAATAAATAAATAAATAAATAAACACATAAAAAATAAATTAAATAAACACATAAAATAATTTTTTTAAATAAATAAACACGTTAAATAAATAAATAAACACATAAATAAATAAATAAATAAATAAATAAATAAATAAATAAATAAATAAATAAATAAACACATAAATAAACACATAATAAATAAATAAATAAATAAATAAATAAATAAATAAATAAATAAATAAATAAATGAATAAAGGTTGTGCTTGTTAACATTAGTTAATGCACAGTGAGTTACCATGAACTAACATTATTTAACTCATTAACATTAACATTAACAAAGAATAAATACCGTAATGAATGAATTACTAATTGTTTGTTTATGTTAGTAAATACCTTAACTAATGGACAATTATTTTAAAGTGTTACCAACTATTGTTTACCATTAACTACTGGCTTATTATCAGCCTATTATCAAAACATTACCTGTTCATTAGCGGTTATAAATCTTATTCTGCATCCCTAATCTTACCCTAAACATTCCTTAATTTCCTTAAACATTATTAATTACTAAATATTAATAAGCAGCCAATTATTGGTTTATTTAGCCAGTAGTGTTTGTAAATGCTTCATTAATACTCTGAGTTGTGACCTAAAGTGTCACCGTGAGAAGTTATTATAGTCAGTGTAATGCGCCCTCTGTCTGCAACAGCGGGGACTGCAGCCACATTCCCAGCCCAATATCTTAGAGTCGCTCTTCCTTGAGTCTCACACACACACTCACACACACACTCAGCCAATCTGAGCGCTGTGACGAGAAGAGGCAGGATCCCAATATTTAACACACAGTGCACTGATACATCTACACCTGTCACTGGCTGCTCCTCATCAAGAACTAATGCACTTTATCTGTACATGCTGCCGGACACATCCGCACATGGGACTGCTGATCCGCGGCTCTTGACGACTCGATCTGGGGTTTTTTTAATGTGTATGTGTGTGTTTTGCATTACATACCAGGACGTTTTCGCTTTTATTATGCACCTGTAAGGATGCGACAGGGCATCTGATTTAAAAAAGGGGGAGAAATCAACTATGCCAAGAATACCAAATTGATACGCATCTGGACGCAGCAGGATGCAAAGGAAGACCTTTTCCGAACATGGATCTCCTATCTTAAAGAGGATTACAGTAGCTGGACAGATGCGCTCTTGAATATCTTTCCTCATCATCATCATCATCATATTGTGCTCTATTTAGCCTAAATATAATAAATAAACCATAATGATACTCTTTCGTAAATTCCGCGTGCTGATTTTAACGGTGTTCCTCATCGCCTGCACCATGCACATCATGATAGACCTGTTACCCAAGCTGGAGAAGCGCGCGGCGGGCTCGAGCTCCAGCGCTGGAGGGGGCAGCGGCTGCTCCTGCGCTCACACGCCGGGCGAGGAGCCTCGATCCTGGGGTAAACAGCGAGCCAGAGCCGCCGATCCCGGCTGGCCTAACAAGCACTCTCTGAGATTACTGCAGGATTTCAGCAATGAGCCCAACTCTAATTTGACGTCGCAGTCGCGGGAAAAGGTGACAGAGAGAGCCGGCTCTGAGAAGCAGGGCTCCGGGAAGAGGGGGCTGATGCGGGAGGCGGACAGCCGGCAGAGGCGCACTGATGTGCGGGTCTCCTCCGTGCTGCAGTCGCTGTTTGAACATCCGCTCTACCGGACCGTCCTGCCGGATCTAACCGAAGAGGACACCCTTTTCAACCTCAATGCGGAGATCAGACTGTACCCCAAAGCTGCCGGACAACAAGAATGGCAAGTGCCACTTTAAATCTGATCTTTCTCTTAGCATTGATTTACACCTAATTGAATGTAAAGTACATTATTCCTAAAATATAGGGTTGGGTGTTTTTGTGAAAGGTTGGTTTGGTTTAGGATCATTTCATATAATAAGACATAATTTAATATGAATTATTTATGTGCTGTCAAACAATCACATGCAAGATTAAAGTTTATATACTGTGCATTTTGCTTAAATATGCACAGAAACGCACTATATGAAGCACAAAAATATACACATGATAGATAGATAGATAGATAGATAGATAGATAGATAGATAGATAGATAGATAGATAGATAGATAGATAGATAGATAGATAGATAGATAGATAGATAGATAGATAGATGCTTTACATCTGATCTTTCTCTTAACAGATAGTCATTGGTTTACACTTTATGAAATCAAACTAATGTAGAATATTGAATATTCTTACCCCTGGGTTAGGTGTTTTGTAGAAGAGTTTGGTTTAGGCTAATGCCATGTAATAAGGTATAACTTAATGTTAATAGCATGTACAGGCGTGCTAATTGATGAACACTGTCCCTGCCAAATAAACAAATGAAATAAACATAGTAAGTAGTGCTGACAAACGATTAATCGCGAACGTTTATATTTACATGATACATGTGTTTACGTGCATATTTATGAATGTGTGAACACACATGTACTGTATATAAAATACAAAATAAATATATTCACGTATATATCTGTATGCCATTTTAATTATTTTTCGCATCCAAGATAAAAGTTTGTATTTACATGTAGAGCTACATGTATTCTGTGTGTGTATATATAAATATACGGTTGAAGTCAGAATTATTAGCGCCCCTGTTTATTATTTCCCCAATTTCTGTTTAATGGAGGGAAGATTGTTTCAGCACATTTCTAAGCATAATAGTTTTAATAACTCATCTCTAATAACTGATTTATTTTCTCTTTGTCATGATGACAGTAAATAATATTTTAGTTGATATTTTTCAAGACACTTCTATTCAGCTTAAAGTGACATCTAAAGGCTTAACTAGGTTAATTAGGGTAACTAGGCAGGTTATGGTAATTAGGCAAGTTACTGTATAATGATGGTTTGTTCTGTAGACTATCAGAAAAAAAATAACTTAAAGAGGCTAATTATTTTGATCCAAAAATGGCTTTAAAAAAATTCAAAACTGTTTTTATTCTTGCAGAAATAAAACAAATAAGACTTTCTCCAGAAGAAAAAATATTATCAGACATACTGTGAACATTTCGTTGCTCTGTTAAACATCATTTGGGAGATATTTAATTTAATTTAATTTAATTTAAAGGTCACCTAGGTTACGCCTTTTTTCAGATTTAATATAAGTCTTTTGCGTCCCTAGAATGTGTATATAAAGTTTCAGATCAAAATACCCATCAGATTTTTCATTACACCTTTTACAAGATGCTGTTTTATACTGATTTCCAGCAGGGGGTGGTTTTGTCGTACTGCGCCTTTAAGGCGATTCTTTCCCGCCCACTTTCTCGCCCACTACATGCCTCCTCCCTCAGCTGCGTCAGACAACAGACAGACTTAAAGGAAGAAGGTCTCACGTAGCGTTTGTGAGATACTACAGTAAGAACTAATCTTTACTAATCAGTATTGTGAAGTTGCATTGATGAGTCACACACAATATCGTTACGAAGTTAACGCGCGCGCGCACGCACACACACGCACACAGGCAGGCAGACAGAGCGCGCTTAGCTTAGTTAAGGCTAACCTCAAGTACTGTGTGGATATCTGTTATGCTAATGTACAAAATAAACCTGATTTAACTTCCACAAACCGGGATTGAAGCGTCTTTTATAATTGTTCTGACACTGTGCTGATGAAGTAAAGCTGAAGTAAAACGCTGTAATTAATTACACATACTCTGCTTTAAAACACTTTAAACATGTGAAACTCACTCTTAATCACATTTGTTGATGATTGCTGATCCTAGCGAACAGAACAGACCTTTTATTCCCGGTTGCTTTGCGTATGTCTGTCTGGTCTTGTTGACATATACACGCGACTACTGGAACATGTTAATTGCGCGCAGCTGTCAATCAATTCGGTGGGCGGGGGGATCGCACACCTACGTAATGGTGCGATCGATTTGAAAACAGCTCCAATTGGCCGACCCTTTTTTTTTGTAGTTAAATTGAAAAAAAAGGACTGGGTGTGTTCATATCACCCCAGTATGACGGTCTATACACTATACCAACACACAGATCTGTCCAAACAGCTTGAAAAGTAGATTTTTTACCATAGGTGCCCTTTAATATATAAAAAATCAAAAGGGGGCTAATAATTCTGACTTCAACTGTATATCCTCAGACATGTACTTTATATAAGATACACAATTGAAAACAATCACTTTTAAGATTTACTTGACAAAATCCATTTGCAGCAACAATTTGAGTAAAATGCAGTACATTAAGTTATATAAGTACATGCAACATGTGAATATTCTGTAAAATGAATGACTTTATTTAGGAGTGTAACAGTGGGCAGCTAGTGAAGTGCTGTGCTGGTAAACCTCACTCCTCTGGGCACGAAAAGCTGCTCTGGTGACAGCCGCTAGAGGCCATGGTCTTTAGCCTCCTTGTTAGAGGAACAGAGGAACCAACTCCCATATTTGCGATCCCAGCTTGGAGCGGGTTGGGTGGTGTAGGAACAGCAGGGTTACATTAGGGTAAATGTTGAGTAAAAACCCACTGATTATCTCAAATAGACAAAAGACGTGTTGCTTTATCAAATTAAGTCAAATGTATTCGATTTCTTTTTTCTCACTTTCAGTGTTTTCGCCGTTCATAATAAACAGATGTGAGGGTTTTATGGGCATCCCAAGCAAGACAATAGCTTTTGATTAAAAATTGCTTAAATATATTTTTGCAATAAATAGCAAGGTGGCTCAGGGGTGAGCACTGTGGCCTCACAGCAAGAAGGTCCCGGCTGGGTCAGTTGGTGTTTCTATGTGGAGTTTGCATGTTCTCCCTGTGTTGGTGTGGGTTTCCTCTGGGTGTTTCAGTCCAAACACATGCGCTATAGGGGAACTGATAAACTAAACTGGCCGTAGTGTATGAGTGTGTGTGTGTGTGTGTGTGTGTGTGTGTGTGTGTGTGTGTGTGTGTGTGTGTGTGTGTGTGTGTGTGTGTGTGTGAATGAGTGTGTATGGGTGTGAATGAGTGTGTATGGGTGTGAATGAGTGTGTATGGGTGTTTCCCTGCACTAGTTTGCAGCTGGAAGGTCATCCACTTAAACATCCATAAAACATATGCTGGAATAGTTGGCGGTTCATCCCACTGTGATGTCCCCTGATAGATAAGGGACTAAGCAGACGGAGAATGAATGAATGGAGTAAATGAATTCACTGAACTCTATTTATTAGATGTAAATGTTTAATGTTTTACATTTTACTTGGGGAAATTCCTTGACATTTATTATTGCATTTTGAAAGTAATGACTGTAAATGTATTGGATTTTACCACACTAAACAGTTTATTTTTTTTCTCAGTGTAATCGCATCACACTTCTGTCGTGCTTTGCAATACTCATGAACACACAGTAAATGCGTCTAGAACTGCTAATTTTGGATGTAAACACTAGTAGTTAAAGACAGGTGAAATAAAGTGGAACTCATCTGTTTCCTAATAAACAAAGGTGATTATTGGGACAACACTGGACATGTCTTTGCTTGTTTTGAGCTTGTAAGGAGGCTGAAAGGAGTGTTAACATGGATTAATTACAAAGCAACTGGGAAAACGAGATCGACAGGAACTACAAAAACGAAAAACAATCTCACGTCACCGAGGTCACAGTGATCTCACTTTGAGTAAATAATGACCACGCTGCCCACATCAACAATACTACAGTCATTTATAGGAACTACTGTGCTGCTTTTTAAAACGTACTATAGTAAAGTACTTGCATTTAAAAAGTTGTAATACCATAGCTGCTATGGTAATAAAATAACTACAGTGATTGATCTGTAGTTGCTATGGAAATACAACAGCTATAGTGATTGATCAGTTGTGGTCATTCTACAGTTGCTATGGTAACACAACAAGTATAGTAACTGGTCTGTTGTGGTGATTCTGCAGTTACTATGGTAACACGACAACTATAGCAAGTGATCTGTTGCAGTGGTTCTACAGTTGCTATGGAAAAACAACAACTAAAGTAATTGATCTGCTGTGGTGATTCTACAGTTGCTATGGTAACACAACAACTATAGTAATTGATCTGTTGTGGGGATTCTACAGTTGTTATGGTTACACAACAAATATAGTGATTGATCTGTTGTGGGGATTCTACAGTTGCTATGGTAACACTACAACTATAGTGATTGATCTGTAGTGATTGATCCGTTGTGGTGATTCAACAGTTGCTATGGTAACAAGAACTATAGTGATTGATCTGTTGTGGTGATTCTACAGTTGCTATGGAAACACAACAACTACAGTAATACAAAACAAATTCCCCCAGTACTGTAGTTTTCTACAACTGTAGCAGTATATATTATACTACAATACACTTGTTTACTAGCAAAATCTAAAGTTTACAGTAACTATTACAGTTCACTATAGTTGTTATTACAGTGCGCTGGAGAATTCATTTACAAAAAGTACTAAATACTATACTGTATAATGCACTTTACTAGAGTATGTTCAAATACACTATGGTATTTACTGTACATTACTACAGTGTCTTGTATTGAGGGTGCGCTGTACGAAATTACATTTCTAGGTGAATTTAAAAGTATAAATCTATGTGCCTAACTTGACTTGTTGAGTTTACAAACTGTTTTATATCAGTTTATTGTTATTTAATTTGAATGTTACTTTGATTCAACTTAAAAATTAAAGGCAACCAGTCCTTTTCTGTTGTTGTTGTTGTTGTTGTTGCTGTTGTTGTTGTTGTTGTTGTTGTTGTGTTTTTGCAGTTGGAGCTCAAGAATGGTGATATTTATTCATTGGGATAAACCCCTTGAGATGTACCATCTCATTTTCAAGAGGGTCCCACAATTAATCACAATCACATAATAACAACACCAGAAGACAAGCAAAACATAACTAACACAACATCCATAGAACATGACATAACATCAAAATAATAATATTAATAATAATAATAAATAATAATAATAAAAAATAACAATAATAATAATAAATAAATGAATGAATAAAGCTAAAAATATAAAGAGGAAACACATATCCAGAGCTCATATGTGTTGGAGACTTGTGATATTGCAGATTCAGAATTTCCAGTTGATCCTGACTCACAGTGAGGGTTACAGTATAAGCGTGGATGTGAGACGCATTTGAGCAGGTCTTTTTTGTTTTTATATACAGTTGAAGTCAGAATTATTCTCCACCTGTTTATTTGTTTTTTCCAATTTCTGTTTAACGGAGAGCAGATTTATTCAGCACATTTCTAATCATAATAGTGTTAATAACTCATCTCTAATAACTGATTCATTTTCTCTTTGTCATGATGACAGCACATAATATTAGACTAGATATTCTTCAAGACACTTCTATACAGCTTAAAGTGACATTTAAAGGCTTCACTAGGGTAATTAGGGTAACTAGGCAGGTAAGGGTAATTAGGCAAGTCATTGTATAATGATGGTTTTTTCTGTAGACTATCAGGAAAAAATATAGCTCAAAGGGGCTGATAATATTGACCTTAAAATTGCTTTTAAAAAATTAACAACTGCTGTTATTCTAGCCGAAATAAAACAAATAGGACTTTCTAAAGAAGAAAAAATATTATCAGACATACTGTGAACATTTCCGTGCTCTATTAAACATAATTTGGGAAATATTTAAAAAAGAAGATAAAAATTAAAGGGAGGAGAAAAATTCTGCCTTTAACTGTTCACATAAAATGGGTGAATGCTGTGATTTGTCTTTTTAATGTGTCTTTTTATTTAATTTGTGAGCGCATTAGACAACTTTTGGACATTTTTTTACTTAAAACAAGCAAAATAATCGGCCACTGGGGTGAGCAAAATAATCTCAAAAGGAAAAAGCATAAATATATGTGTTTTTACTGTTCAGCTTTAAAAAGTCCGACATCAGACTCCCTGTGCTTTACAAAAGGATTGTTTTTTTCCAGTATTTTGTGTTCAACATGAAAAATCAATTCGTAATATTTTTTTAACCTCTGAAATGTTCATTTTTGCCTGAACTGGGCATTTAAGCATGCCTAAATTAGCTAAACATAGCATTTTAACCTTGCCTGAATATGGTGGCATGCAGTGTTTTTTATGACCGAACTGTGTTTGTGTGTGTTTGTGTGTGTGTGTGTGTGTGTGTGTGTTTGTTTGTGTGTGTGTGTGTGTGTGTGTGTGTGTGTGTGTGTGTGTGTGTGTGTGTGTGTGTGTGTGTGTGTGTGTTATTATGAGGTCAGAGGTCACAGGGGAAGGAACTAAAGCTGATGCATTCAGTCATTTTCCTGTCATCATAGTAACAATCCAGCAGATTCATTCAGCTAAATAAATAAACAAATAAATAGATAAATAAATAAATAAATAAATAAATAAATAAATAAATAAATAAATAAATAAATAAATAAACAAATAAATAAATAAATAAATAAATAAATAAATAAATAAATAGATTAATAAATTCCCCCTCCGTGTTTTCCAGTTATGCAGTGACTTACATAAAATAAATAATATCATCATTAAATAAATAATAAATATTATTAATTAATAAAAATACTGTATTATTATTATTATTATTATTATTATTATTATTATTATTAATATTAAATAAACATGCTGCTCACATTCAGTTAAAATATAATTAAGTAAATAAATAAATAAATAAATAAAAACAAACAAATAAATAAATAAATAAATTCCCCTTTGTGTTTACCTGTTATGCAGTGACTAACATAAAATAAATAATATTAATGTTAAATAAATAATAAATAATATTAATTTATAAAAATATATTATGTTATTATAAGATGTTATTATTATTATTATTATTATTATTATTTCTTATAATAATAATAACAATAATGTTGATCAAACTTGCTGCTCACATTCAGTTAAAAATATAATTCAGTTAATAAATAAATCAATCAATCAATCAATCAATAAATGAACAAATAAATAAATAAACCTTTTTGTTATTACACAAAAATGCTGTTCACGTTCAGACACGCTCACCTTCAGTTACATAAAAAGAAAAATTAAATAAAATAAAACTAAATTGTCACAATCACCAGTGATCTAATCCTTGCAGATTGCTGGTAAAAACAAATATTGCTAAAGAACTACAAACTCGCTGTTACATGGACTACAGATCCAGTCATGCACCGCACACACACACGTTTCAGATAACGATTGATTACACTCACACTGCTGGGAGCTGCTCAAAGACTTAAAGGGATTATTAAGACAGCACACACACACACGCATTGTTGCTGAGTCTTGTCATACTGCTTGTGAACATTACGACGTGTTTTCCTTTCTATGCCTTCCATGTTAGACCTTTGCTTTGTTTTGTTTGTTTCATTGTTTATCCCTGTCTGCTGCCTGCCTTCTGAACTCTCGCCTGTTATTTTCACTACGAATCTGGACTGCCCGTATACATCTGTTTGCTCCTGTGTTGAGCGTTGCTTGCTGAACGTCCTGCTAATAAACCCTGCATTTGGATCCACACCTCTGTTGTCAGCGCCCGCTTTATATTACATAAATAAATAAACATTCAGACATGTAAAATCATAAGGCAATGAAAAATAGAGTTAGACCTGAATGGAGACAGAATTTGAGTTTTTGTGTGACCTGCCCCTTTAAATCCCCCTCATTAGTCACAGTCCAGTGACTAAGATCCTGAATTCTTATATATTGTATTATTTCTCCTGTTCAGGCATAATGAGGGTAATGTGGAGGAGGAGGAGTTCAGTCCTCCAGGAGAAGCCAACAGCGAGTCCTACCCAAACTGGCTGCGCTTCCACATCGGGATTAATCGATACGAACTATACTCCAGACACAATCCTGTGATCGCCGCGCTGCTCAGAGACCTGCTGTCCCAGAAGATCAGCAGTGTGGGTGAGTCCAAAAAACACCATTGACCAGTGCTTTACAGCAGGTGTGTGTGTGTGTGAGTGTGTGTGTGTGTGTGTGCGTACTCATGCTAGCGGACTTCAGGACCTATTTCTGTAGGCAGAGTGACGACAGAAGCCTTTCATTCCCCTGAGAGCCTGAGATGGACAGATACTCTTCCTCCATTAGACTGAAAGTTCACCTCCAGATCTCACTAGCCTTATTTCCTCCAGCGCTGTGATGCTCTTATAAAACACACTCTGACTCCAGACACCAGAACCACAGACCAGACATTTAAATACACTGCACAACATGCTTTCCTTACGTCGAGTGTTTGATCTTGTTTCTAATCAAAATATCTAAAAGTTCTGAATTCAAAAAGCATTTTCTAGAAATTATGAAAAAATATTGTTTTGTTTTAGGAATAATATGCAAAATTCAGTGAGTTTTTCCCCTTAAAACAAGCTAAATAACCTGCTAACGTTGTAGTGAGGTACCATCTGAAATACATTACTCACGGTGTGTTGTTGCATGTTTCAGTTGACAAATCCACTAGAGGGCGCTGTTTACATATTTGCTAATCAGAAATACGTTACTTTCAGTGTTTTGTTATGCATTTCAGATGGCAAATCCACTAGAGGGCGCTGTTGCCATATTTGCGAATCAGAAATACATTATTTACGGTGTTTTGTTGTACGTTTTGGATGACAAATCCTCTAGAGGGCGCTGTCTAACTATTTTCGAATCAGAAATACAGAACTTACGGTGTTTTGTTGTATGTTTCAGATGACAAATCCTCTAGAGGGCGCTGTCTACATATTTGCTAATCAGAAATACGTTACTTTCATTGTTTTGTTGTATGTTTTAGATGACAAATCCACTAGAGGGCGCTGTCTATATATTTGCGTAACAGAAATGCGTTACTTACGGTGTTTTGTTGTAGGTTTTAGATGACAAATCCACTAGAGGGCGCTGTCTATATATTTGCGTAACCGAAATGCGTTACTTACAGTGTTTTGTTGTACGTTTTAGATGACAAATCCACTAGAGGGCGCTGTCTATATATTTACGTAACAGAAATGCGTTACTTACGGTGTTTTGTTGTACGTTTCAGATGACAAATCCACTAGAGGGCGCTGTCTACCTATTTGCGAATCAGAAATACGTTACTTTCAGTGTTTTGTTATACGTTTTAGATGACAAATCCACTAGAGGGCGCTGTCTATATATTTGCGAATCAGAAATACGTTACTTTCAGTGTTTTGTTATTCGTTTTAGATGACAAATCCACTAGAGGGCACTGTCTAACTATTTTCGAATGAGAAATACAGAATTTACGGTGTTTTGTTGTACGTTTGAGATGACAAATCCACTAGAGGGCACTGTCTATATATTTGCGTAACAGAAATGCGCTACTTAGGGTGTGTTTTGTTGTAAATTGGCTGTAGTGTGTGAGCGAGTGTGTGTAAATGAGCGTGTATGGTTGTTTCCAAGTATTGGGTTGCGCCTGGAAGATATTTAGATTTTTCTGACTATATTTTATGCAGTGTGTGGCACTAAAAACACTATAAGAATTGCCTTTGTTCACTTCTTAGCACAGCCTCAGGAACAAACAACACCTTTCCAGAGGTAATTTTAGCATATTAGGATTAATTAAGCTCATAAATGCAGCACTTAGCGAAACGCTCTCCACAAACGACACCAAAACAGTGAAACATTTAGCAAAAATAGACCACATTTAATCAAATAAATAGAGCAGCTCTCTGGGGGTTGACGCAAATCATAGGATGTACACTTATTTATGTGCGTATGGAGCAGGATTATGGCTTTATTCCTGCTGATGTGTCTCTAACTAATGAGTTCAATAAGACTGCAGAACTGCACAGGTGCCCTCGGGGGAAATATGAGACAGGCTTTTTTTTTTTTTGGATTACTCGACGTAAAGCCGTATCAGCCATCTTTGCTGTCCAATCTCATTAATCTGCCTGACAAAAAAATAATAAATAAATAAATCAAAATGTTCTGCTGATGCACGGTTAGTTTGCTTGCTTCGCTCTTAAAGGGGCAGCTCAACCAAAGATAACTGCATTTAATTCAGCCTCAGGCAGTCTAATATACAGTAGAGGGCAAACTTATTAATATTTTTCTAATAATTCCTTTAAAAATGATCACGTTATTTACTATAATCTTTGTTTTGGCACATTTTCACTGTGTGGTACGGTACTGTCCACTTTTAGGTATGCTGTGTGTAGTAAAGCCGCCTTTCCTCTGCACACGACATTTGGATTAGGGCTGTAATCGGGCCATAAAAGTAAGACCCGACATGGCCCAACCCGACAACTACATTCTGACAATTTAGCCTACCCAATTAGACCCGGAGGAAACCCACGAGAACGCAGGGAGAACATGCAAACTCCACACAGAAACGCCAACTGAGCCGAGATTCGAACCAGCGACCAATGTAGTGAGTGACTTCATCATCTTCCCTGTCAGCTCGCTGTACATTGCTGTTTAGCGCTCTATTGTAATTAGGCTTGGTCCAATAGACGACGCCATCATCCATCGCCGATGGCCAATAGACAACACGATCCATCGCCCCACCCCCGTCACAAACCCGCTCGCGAAAAATACACACTCGTCTACACTAGTACATCTTAGTATTAAAATGGCATTTTAGAGCGAAAACGATCCACAACGTGTTTTACCTAGCATTTCTGAACAGCCCTCAGCCACACACACATACACACACACACAGCCACACGCTGTCATGCGCTCGTCTGAGCTCCAGGCAGAGAGCAGTGCACGTCAGAGAGTTTATGAAGGATGTAGCGCTGGATCATCGCGTCTCACTATGTGAAGTTTAAAGTTTGAAGTTTCAAGAGGAGCACGCGCTTATGATTGACAGCACCTGGCCCACATTAGCTAACACTCATTTACCAATCAGACGACTCCTTACCCACTATAAATAACCAGAGCATCTTACTTCAGCCATCTTCGTCTTGAAGAACCACCCCTACTCCTTCCCTTTCCTTGTCAGGGCAGCACGGAGGCCTAGTGGTTAGCACCACGGCCGCACAGCAAGCATGCCACCAGCTCGGACACTTCCTGGCCAGGTCGCGTTTCTGTGCGGAGTTTGCATGTTCTCCTCGTGTTTGCGTGGGTTTTCACCGGGCTCTCCGGTTTCCTGCCACAGACCAAAAACATGTAAGTAAATCGACTAATTTAAATTGACAGCATAGACACTTCACAGCATCAATCTACTTCCAACATTATCAAGTTACGGACTTGAACTCGGACTTCCCTCTCGCCCTGCAACGGGAGGGAGCCCCGGGCTCGAGGATCTTATGAGTTCAGGGCTTTCACCCTGGACAGCATGCCAAACACGCTCCGTAATCAATCATCAGCAAAGGGCGAACTTTTGAAAGTTGTTAAGCGTGATATTCAGACATCCCAAGAAGTTCCGGGAGTCTCTGTGCATTTACAGGACTCATAATGCCCGCCAACGAGTGATAATCACCCGGAAATCACACGTCTCCCTCCTGGT